>NW_008344599.1:271979-278288 GCF_000622305.1 Nannospalax galili | reverse complement strand
AAGAATATACTTTCTACTCAGCACCCCATGGAACTTTTTCAAAAATTGACCACATACTGGGCCATAAAACAAACCTCAACAAATACAAAAAAAGTTGAAATAATTCCATGCATTTTATCAGACCACAATGAAATAAACCTTAAGAAGAAGCCCTAGTAACTACAGGAAATCATGGAGATTAAATAATACACTCCTGAATGATGATTGGGTCAAAAGAGAAATTAAGAAAGAAAAATAGTATTCCTGGAAAATAAATGACCTAACACCACAACTCAAGATGCTGGAAAGGCAAGAACAAATGAAACCCAAACCCAGCAGAAGAGAAGAAATAACAAAAGTCAGAGCAGAAATTGATGAAATAGAAACAAAGAAAACAATACAAAGAATCAATGAATCTAAGAGCTGATTTTTTGAAAAGCTAAACAAGATAGACAGCCCCTTAGCTCAGTTAACCAAAAGAAAGAAAGAGCAAACCCAAATCAACAAAATCAGAGATGAAAGAGGCAACATCACAACAGACACTCATAATATCCAGACCATTTTAAGGGATTTTTTAAAAAATGTATCTGCTACTAAATCTGAAAGTCTAAAAGAAATTGATGAATATCTGAAATCGTGGGAACCACCAAAGTTAATTCAAGAAGAGATCAACAGTTTAAACAGACCCATAACATATAAGGAAGTTGAAACAGTAATATGAAGCCTCCCAACTGAAAAAAGGCCAGGCCCAGATGGATTTACAGCAGAATTCTACCAGACATTTAAAGACCTCCAACCAATATTCCTTAAATTATTCAAAACAACAGAAACAGAGGGAGAACTCCCAAATTCCTTCTATGAAGCCAGCATCACTCTAATATCCAAGCCAGGTAAAGACACAAACAAAATAGAAAACTATAGACTGTAGCAAGAGGCCTCCAAAGATGGCGTGGACCCAGAGCCCTGGGATTCAGCGAGAATTCACTTCACTTCTTGGTCCACAAATAGCCTGCCAAAAGGAGCCCACGCCTCCGTACCCTGCTCACGAGCCCAGTGACTGCTGACAGACTGTGTGGCATGGACCAATCATTTTCTGGGACTTGGGGGCTGAGAAAAGGGAAATATAAAGCCTGCCCCCTCCTGCATTAAAGGAGCCTGCAGCACCTTGCCTAGTGCTTGCTTCTACCTGACTCCCGCCTCCCCCTAACCAGCAGGGGACCCAATCCAGGTTAGGGTCTTCACAGCTGGCCTGAGGAGAACCCGCAACAATAGACCCATATCCTTAATGAACATATATGCAAAAATTCTCAACAAAATACTTGCAAACCGCATGCAGACACACATCAAAAAGATCATTCATCATGATCAAGTAGGTTTTATTCCAGAGATGCAGGGCTGGTTCAATATATGCAAGTCAACAAACGTCATAAATCACATAAATGGACTCAAAGACAAAAACCACTTGGTCATCTCAATAGATGCAGAGAAGGCCTTTGACAAAATTCAACATGTATTTGTTTTTAAAGCCCTAGGCAGCAATATACTTCAACATAATTAAACCTATATACAACAAACCCACAGCCAACATCATTTTAAATGGAGAAAAACTGGAAGCATTCCCACTAAAATCAGGAACCAGACAAGGATGTCCACTATCTCTACTCTTTTTCAACATAGTGCTTGAAACTCTTGCTAGAGCAATAAGACAGGAGAAGGAAACTAAAGGAGTAGTAATTGGAAAGAAGAGGTCAAACTATCACTTTTTGTACATGATATGATACAATACCTAAGAGATCCCAAAAGTTCTACCAGAAAACTCCCAGAACTGATCAACACTTTCAGTATAGTGGAAGGTTATAAAATAAATCTACAAAAACCAGTTGCCTTTCTATATACCAAAACAAGCAATTGGAGAAAGAATACAGGAAAACACTCCCATTCACAATTGCTGAAAGAAAAATCTTGCAATAAATCTGACCAAAGATACCAAAGATTGCTAAAATGAAAATTTGAAATCATTAAAGAGATTGAGGAAGACACCAGGAGATGGAAAGATCTCCCATGCTCATGGATTGGAAGAACTAATATTGTTAAAATGACCATCCTACCAAAAGCAATATATATATTCAATGCAATCCCAATCAAAATCCCCATGACATACTTCACAGAATTAGAAAAAAACCATCCTTAACTTCACATGGAAGCACAAAAGACCCCTGATAGCCAAAGCAACCCTGAGCACAATGAGCAATGCTGGGGGGATTACTATACCAGATCTCAAAGTATATTACAAAGCTATAGTCATAAGAACAGAATGGTACTGGGACAAAAATAGACACAGAGATCAATGGAACATCATTGAAGATCTCAAGCCGAGTACATGCAATTTCAGCCACCTGATATTTGACAAAGGTACAAAGAACACACAATAGAGGAAAGACAGCATCTTCAACAAATGGTGCTGGCAAAACTGGAGCTTCTCCTGTAGAAGAATGAAACTAGATCCTATCTTTCATCTTGCACAGAAGTCAACTCCAAGTGGATCAAAGATCTCAATGTGAAACTAGAAACCCTGAAAGTATTAGAAGACAATATTGACAGTAACTTACAGGATATAGGTGTAGGAAAGGATTTTCTAAACTGGACAGAAGTTGCTCAGGAATTAAGGTCAGCAATCAACAAGTGGGACCTCATTAAACTGAAAAGCTTCTGTGCAGCAAAAGAAACAATCAAAAAAGTGAAGAGAAAACACACAGAGTGGGAAAAACTCTTCACCACTGACACATCTGACAGAGGTTTAACATTCAGAATATATAAAAAACTCAAAAAACAAAGAATTGAGAAACCAAATGACCCAATTAAAAGATGGGCTAAAGGTCCAGAGAGTTCTCGAAGGAAGAAATAAAGATGGCTAAGAAACTTCTTAAAAAATGTTCAACATTGTTAGTAATTAGGGAAATGCAAATTAAACCACCCTAAGGTATCACCTTACCCCAATCAAACTGGCTAGGATCAAGAGAACAAATGATACCAAATGCTGGTGAGGATGTGGAGAAAGGGGAACGCTCATTCACTGCTGGTGGGATTGCAAACTTGTGTAACCCCTTTGGAAAACAGTGTGGAGAACTCTTAAAAAACTAAAAATAAACCTACCATATCACCTGGTTGTCCCACTCCTTGGCATATACCCAAAGGACTCATCCTATTGTAGAGATACTTGTACAACCATGTTTGTTGCTGCTCTTTTCACAATAGCTAAATGATGGAAGCAACCCAAGTGCTCCTCAACTGACTAGTGGTTAACAAAAATGTGGTATAGTTACACAATGGAGTTCTATTCAGCAGTAAAGAAAGATGAAATAATGAAATTTGCAAGTAAATGGATGGATCTAGAAACTGTTATACTAAGTGAAGTAACACAGACTCAGAAAAACAAATGACATATGTTCTCCCTTATATGTGGCTCCCTCATAAAAGGAAATTCCAGGTCCTTTTAATAAGATGATGGTATACAGTAGTCCCTACTGCATGAAATAACTACCATCATCATGACTTCAGCTGAGCCTGATCGTTAGACATCATCACAATTGGGCTTGACTTTGGTTGTGCTCATTCATTAAAGGAGGGCTAAGCAGGGTCACTGGACCCTCCCCAGAGTATCCAACCTCTCTTCCCAGCCAACTGTATGTAATTTGGCCCTAATCACACATGGTCTCCTGGATTTGGGGAAGACTAAAGTATACAATCTGGGGAAGGCTAGGAAGAGAAGGCATGACCCATGCTGGGTAAAGGCTTTCCAGTGTGCATACCCTCAGGTCATACATATACCTCAGCAACCCCTCAGTTATCTCAGTAAGTAAGCTCAATAAATTCATTGGTTTCACCAGTGAAACTTTAATCAAACATTGGCTTGACACTAGAACCTTAAAGGGGAGTAAGCATTGCTTAGCATCCCCAGGAAAAGAAGTCTTAAAACAGATGGAAAATTTATTTGTTAATGCCATTATGTCTCATAATTTTTTTAAGTTCAAAATTTTATTTTCTAAGACTTTCATGTGTAATCAAATACAGAAAAATAAGCATCATAGCAATCAGTTTTATTATAATTTTTAAAGACATTTCACTAATAAGCATTTTTCTTACATGTATAAGAAGCTATCTTTACAAAATAGTGTTTGCCTTCCTACAGAATAATTTCAAAGCCTCAAAGTTTAAGCCAGAGAAACAAGATGTATGCTAAGCTACCTGAAAAATCCTAGTTTAAAGTGGTAAACAGATCTTTCAATGGAGGACAGAATGTGCTTAGAGGAAATGGCAGGGCTCTGAGTAAATCCTTTCCCAAAGAGCTGCCCTTCCATTGGCAGGACTAGGGACTGAAGACAAGCTGAGAGCCAGGGAAGACATTACCGCCAATGTGTGTGCCTGATTCGAGCAGTTACCTGCAGATTTAGAATGAAGCAAGCAATCCTGATATGAGGGTTTTCAATGCATTGCAGTTTAAAAGGAGACTTCCTCATGTTTCCATTTAGAATCTTAAACTGTTTGTGAGCGGCTCCTTTGAACCAGAAGTGTTTAGTACTGCACTGCACTGATAAGATGGGCCCTCACACCCATCTGGAATTATTGGAAGAAGAATTGCCATTGGGAATGATTTTCCTGAGAAAACAATGCTGCAAAATCTCACCAGACAATATGAGTTTTCTACAATTTCTGCCACAGATAGAAGATTGGAAAATAAAATTATAATTTTTCAGGACATTATTTGTTTCTTACAACTGTTTTCAGTTACTACTTTCCAAACTACAGTTGTTTGTAGGATAAGAACCAAATTTAAGTGATCATTTTTATAAGGTGAAAGACGGTGTAGAGATGATAAATTCTGGTTAGTATTGAAACAGTTTTTATGGGAAATTGTTTACATATGGAGAAACTAAGGCACATAAAATTAACCAAGTTCAATTTCAGGGTTATTTTGCTCCTGAGAGAAAAAGTAGGCCTTAATTCCAAGTTAGAGGGTAATGCTGGACAAACCTCCCCAAAGGGGAGAAAAAATTTTCTTTCTTTTGGTTAGTAATGTTAATATATTATTTTTGAAATGCATAATATGGATTTCCTTGAAAATCCTCGGTATTTTAAAGCCCTTGGAGGCTGAGGTTTCTGAGTATTTTCTCACCAAAGTGTATGATTACAGGGAGCTACCTTGTTAAGTTAAAATAATCTGAATTTCAAAATGACCTGAGTTCATTTTGCATAATTACATAATTGTGCAGCTTATGAGTCTTGTGAAACCTAACAGAGGGTGCTGCCCTTCATCAGATTCACACATCATTCCATCATGAAGTTTATGCAACCAGAGCTTACTCCATACTTTGGTAAAATACAGAAGTAAACAGACGTCACAGTTAAATTTTTCATGACCCCAATTAAATGTCAAATTTATTACAGGGGGATCATTAGTCATACACTTATGGTGTGAAGTTATCCCCAAAGTCAAGGATTTTATAACCTTTATCCCATATGAAAGCCTTTGTTTTGGTTGGGATGCTAACTGTGAAATTCATTTAGTTCAGGTCGTTTTATTTCTATGTGCACATTTTCTACCACCAAACTTCTAATCTCTTAAGTCTGCACTTGTAAGCTCAGGTAGGTTTATGTAATCATGACGTGGTAATACAGAACATACCATGTAAAAGTGAAAAACAACCTTCAAGTTTCTTTGTTTTTGAAGTGCTCCAAGTGCAGTATTAGAAATTCATTATGAGTAGTAACAGTTTTACAAAAGGTCAGCAGTTAAACAAGAATGATGTCTTTCAAGTATGAACACAGATTAAAAAATGCTAAGACTCTTTAGGCACATTCAAATTCAAATAATACAAACACCCTCCCCCCAACCCTAATAGCACAATAAGCGGGGTGACAGAGGTGTTGAGAAGGAATGTCAGTTTGGGGACTGTAAGGTAACTGGGTAAACTCAAAGTAGGTCTGAAGAGTTTGAGAACAGATATGTGCCAAACAAAACAGGAATAGCAACAGAAAACATGAGAAAGCATGTAGAGAATGATTTGGGACAGTGTCTCCTCCCCAACCAACACCTTAGCAGTGAACAAGGAAAAGCAAGCCTTATCGGGTTTGGTTCTAGGATCCACATATGAGGGAGAACTTATGTCGATTTTTTTTTTTTTCTGAGTCTGTGTTACTTCACTTAGTATAACAGTTTCTAGTTCCATCCATTTACCTGCATATTTCATGATTTCAAATTTCCTTACCACTGATAGACCTCCACTGTGTAAATGTACCACATTTTCATTATCCATTTCTCAGTTGAGGGGC
>NW_008344599.1:269370-271597 GCF_000622305.1 Nannospalax galili | reverse complement strand
TCTTTTGATAACTCTCTGTTCAGCTCCTTAGCCCATCTTTCAATTGGGTTACTTCTTGTCTTGATTCTCTGTTTTTTGAGTTGGTTATATATTCTGGATACTAAATCTCTGTTGGATGTGTCGCTGGTGAAAATTTTCTCCCATTCTGTGGGTTTTCTGTTTGCTTCCCTGGTTGTCTCCGGAATTGACTTTTGTGCAGGGTGAAAGATAGGGGTTTAGTTTCATTCTTCTACAGGTGGAGATCCACTTTTGCCAGCACCATGCTGAACACGCTGTCTTTCCTCCAGTGAATATTCTTGGCCCCTTTGTCAAATATCAGGTGGCTGAAATTTCATTTACTCATATTTGGATCTTCAGTTTGGTTCCATTGATCTATGGGTCTATTTTTGTGCCAGTACCATGTTGTTTTTTATCACTATAGCTCTGTAATGCAGCTTAAAATCTAGTTTAGTAATCTCCCCTGGCATTGCTCTTAGTGCTCAGGGTTGCCTTAGCTAACCGAGGTCTTTTCTGCTTCCATATGAATCTTAGGATGGTTTTTTCCAATTCTGTGAAAATCATCGTGGGGATTTTGAATGGCATTGTGTTGAATCTATAAATGACTTTTGGTAGGATGGTCATTTTCACAATATTAATTCTTCTAATCCATGAGCATGGGAGGTCCTTCCATCTTCTGATGTCTTCCTCAATCTCTTTCTTTAAAGATTTAAAATTTTCATTGTAGAGCTCTTTAATGTCTTTGGTCTGGTTTATTCCAAGATATTTTTTTGTTGTTGTTGTTGTTGTAGCTATTGTGAAGGGAGTGTTTCCATGTGCTCTTTCTCTGAGTGCTTGTTATTGGTATATAGAAAGGCTACAGACTTTTGTAGGTTAATTTTGTAACCTGCCACTTTACTGAATGTGTTAATAATTTCTGGGAGTTTTCTGGTGGAATTTTTGGCGTCTCTTGGATATATCATATCATCTGCAGAAAGGGATAATTTGATGTCTTCTTTTCCAATTATTACTCCTTTAATTTCCTGCTCTTGTCTTATTGCTCTTGCAAGGGTTTCAAGTGTACTATGTAAAAGAAAAGTGGGGGTAGTGGACAGCCTTGTCTGGTTCCTGATTTCAATGGGAATGCTTCCAGTTTTTCTCCATTTAGAATGATGTTGGCTGTGGTTTTGCTGTATATGGCTTTAATTATGTTGAGGTATGTTCCCTCCAGTCCAATTCCCTCTAGGACTTTGAACATAAATGCATGTTGAACTTTGTCAAAGGCCTTCTCTGCATCTATTGAGATGACCATGTGGTTCTTGTCTTTGAGCCCATTTATATGATTTATGACGTTTATCGGCTTACGTATATTGAACCATCCCTGCATCTCTGGGATAAAGCCGACTTGATCATGGCGAATGATCTTTTTCATGTATGTCTGTATGTGGTTTGCAAGTATCTTGTTGAGAATTTTTGCATCTATGTTCATTAAGGATATGGGTCTATAGTTTTCTTTTTTGGTTGTATCTTTACCTGGATTTGGTAATAGAGTGATGCTGGCTTCATAGAAGTAATTTAGAAGTTCTCCCTTCATTTATATCTTTTTGAATAAATTAAGTAGTATTGGCTGTAGACCTTCTTTAAATATGTGGCAGAATTCTGCTATAAATCCATCTGGTCCTGAGCTTTTTTTAGCTGGGAGGTTATATATTTTTGTGTTATGGATCTGTTTAAGCTGTTAATCTCTTCTTGGTTTAGTTTTGGTTGTCCTTAGATGTCCTTTAGATATCTGTCCATTTCTTTTAGGTTTTCAAATTTAATAGCATATAAGTTTTTAAAGTATTCCCTTATAATGTTCTGTATCTTTCTGGTGTCTGTTGTGATATTTCCCCTTTCATCTCTGATTTTGTTGATTTGGAGGTGCTCTTTCTTTTTTTTTGGTTAACTGGGCTAGCAGTCCGTCAATCTTATTTATCCTTTCAAAGATCCAGCTC
This sequence comes from Nannospalax galili, assembly GCF_000622305.1. NCBI lineage: Eukaryota > Metazoa > Chordata > Mammalia > Rodentia > Spalacidae > Nannospalax > Nannospalax galili. The sequence goes on along the minus strand of NW_008344599.1, from coordinate 269,627 downwards.
TTGGATTTGTTGATTATTTGTATTGTTTTCTTTGTTTCGATTTCATTAATTTCTGCCCTGATTTTTTGTTATTTCTTCTTGTCTGCTGGGTTTAGGTTTCGTTTGCTGTTGCTTTTCAATGGTCTTGAGTTGCAACGTTAAGTCATTTATTTGTAGGCACTTAGAGCTATAAACTTCCCTCTAAGGACAGCTTTCAGTGTGTCCCAGAGGTTTTGTCATGTTGTATTGTCCATTTCATTTAGTTCCAGGGATATTTC
>NW_008344599.1:268642-269281 GCF_000622305.1 Nannospalax galili | reverse complement strand
GTGCTGAGTAGAAAGTATGTCCTTTGGTGCTTGGATGGAATACTTGGTAGACGTCTGTGAAGTTCATTTGATATATGGTATTGTTTAATTCAGATGTCTCTCTGTTAACTCTCTGCCCTGTTGACCTATCTAATGGAGACAGTGGAGTATTGAAGTCCCCTACTATTATTGAGTTGGGATTAATCTGGGTCTTAAAGTCCTGTAGTATCGTTTTTATTAAGTTGAGTGTACCAGAGTTTGGTGAATATATGTTCATGATTGTAATATCTCCTTGATTCATTTTTCCTTTGACCAGAATGAAGTGGCCTTCTTTATCTCTTCTGATTAGTTTTAGTTTAAAGGCTATTTTGTCAGATATTAGAATTGCTACGCCTGCTTTTTTCTTAGTACCAATTGCTTGGTATTTTTTTTCCATCCTTTCACTTTAAGATAGTGTCTGTCCTTGAAAGTGAGATGAATTTCTTGCAGACAACAAAAAGACGGGTTTTGTTTCTTAATCCATTCACCTAGTCTGTGTCTTTTGACTGGGGAGTTCAGTCTATTAATATTTAAAGTTATTAATGAAAGATAGGTATTGAATCCTGTCATTTTTATTTCTGTTTACATTCTTGATATAGCTGTACCTTTTCACACTTATAC
>NW_008344599.1:263941-268252 GCF_000622305.1 Nannospalax galili | reverse complement strand
GCCGTGGAGAGTTTCTTTTCTGGTCCTATCTGTTTGGTGTTCTGTATGCTTCTTGTATTTGTATGGGCATGTCTTTCTTTAATTTTAGGAAATTTTCTTTCATGATTCTTTTGAAGAACTGGTCCATGCCATTATCTTGGGATTCTTTTCCTTCCTGTAGGCCTATGATTCATAAGTTTGGTCTATTTATGGTGTCACTCAATTCCTGCATATTCCATTCTTGTGATTTCTTAAATTTTTTATAATCTTTGCTTGAGTGGTCTAGTTCGTCCACTTTATCTTCCAGTCTTGATACTCTGTTTTCCATTTCATTCATCCTATTGGTGAGGCTTTCTCTTGTCATTTCTAATTGGCTTATGGAGTGTTTCACTTCCTTCTTCATTTCAGCCTGAGTATTCTTCAATATTTCTAACTCTTTTCTGAATTCATTCAGAAGTTTATCCCTATCTTCCTTCAGCTCTATGATTACCTTGTTTGTGTGTTCTTTAAATTCACTGAATTCTTTTATCATGTTTATAATTGTTCTTTTGAGTTCCATGTCCGGGATCTCTAGGGGGTTCTCATTGTGCTCTAGAGGGCTATTGGTATTTGGTAGGCAAATGTTATTTTGGTTTTTCATGTTTTTATTTTTCTCTGTGATTTTGACATGTGAATTTCTTTTGTAGTTTCTGATTCTAGTGTGAGACTCTAACCTTCAAGTTTAGGTCTGCTTCTTTTTGTGAACTTTATGTGTCCTTGTGGTTTACTTTTGGGGCATGAAAAGCTGGTTCCTCTAAGCTTCTGGTTCTCTCTTTTGATTTTATATTGGAGAGGCCAGATTGCTTTTGTCTTCAGGAGTTCCCACAGAGGCCTGAGTCAGATGAGGATCACATACTCTCAGGCTTTCTCCTAAGGTCTGGATCCCTCCAGGAAAGATTTTTGCCTCAGGAATTTGGGGTGTTGGACTGGGAGCTGGGCCCAGGAAAGATGCTCATCTAGGGCAGCTGGTGGCAGTTCCACCCAGAGGTGCAAAGGAAGATGGGGGCCGGAAGCATCCCCAAGGGCTCCTAGGGACTGCACTGAGGAGCTGGGTTGGTCTGGGTTGGTCTGGATGCAAAGGATCAGGAAGAGGAAAGGTCAGCCCTGGTGACCAGGAAAGAGGCTGGCCCAGGGAAGTAGAGGGAGATGAGGGTGGAGATAGGCCCAGAGTGCTCCTGTGGACCCAAGAAGGAACTGAGTTGGTCTGGATGCAAAGGATCAGGAAGCAGTGGTGGTTCCCCAGGTGTCTGGGGCACCAAGACAAGGAATGGGACAGGACCCAGGCTAGGAGGAGAGAACAGCAGGGGAGATGGGAGGGTGAATCTCATAATTATTTTTTAAAAAAAGAAAATGAGAATGTAAAAGGTGTTAAAAGGATATGGGAATGGAGATATTTTCTAAAATAGAAAAAACGAGAATGCCTAAGCAAGTGATGAAGGTCTGTGTAGGTTTGTTATGATGAATAAAGGATGAGACAAAAATAATGTACGCATAATCTTAAAATTTCTATGGTCATAGTATAGTCAACTAGTTTAAGGAACAAAATATATATCTAGTCAAGGCTTATCTGAGAATATTTGTTTTTTTACACAAGCCTTATCTACAAAGCACATGATAATGAAAAGTACCAGACTTATAGAACTAACCTTATTGGATGTTTAACAGCCATACTTTGAGGCTTGTACTAATGCGGTCAGAGGGACTTAAAGGACAGTTTTTGCCCCATGCTCTCCAAGGTAGACTAAGTTCCAGGGTACTATGGAATATCTCTCAAAATGTCCTGTAACTGTGGTGAGTCACCTGTCCTCTTGTTCAGGGAGGACATAGAGACCCCATGAGATGGGCTTGAACCAGTGTCCAGTCTACAAAGAGGAGGGTCAACTCAGGGGAAACATCCCATTCATGCTTCCAAGTGAAGCCAGCCATGGTTGAACAGGACCTTTGACTTATCTTTACATAGATGGAACTGGTAAAAGAAAGGAGCCAGGAGCTCCTCCCAAGCCCACATGACTCCTGAGGAACAGATCCTCAAATGATCTTAAGTATAAAAATAAATAGATTTATTTGGGCCAACTTTATGGTCTTAAATACCCAAAAGGAAAGTATAACCAAAGAGTAAAGTGATCAGTATATTTCTTTAAGAGTTCAGGGATTACACTTTCCAGACATTAGGCTTAAGTCTATATAAAAAGTTATTTAGACAATTATTTCTCATTGATGAATTTGTTCCTAACCAGGAAGTGTTCTCAGATGTAAGACCTCAAATCTTGGTCTCCAATACTGTAGTGCCCACCTGTAGCTAAGGGAGACAACCAGCTATTGTTCTAAAATGATGGATAAATTTGTTTTCTCCCCCTATCTAGAAGCCTTTGAGAGGGAACCGACACTGATTTTTACCACTCCAACAGCTATCAAAATACCTGAAAGCAAACCTGGAATCCATCACTCTAGAGTCCAGCCTTGGAAGACAAAAGAAAAATGAAGAGGAACCCAATAGAGGGATGCTTTTGGAAGCCCTTGTCAAGAAATTCCAGTGGACTCTCAAATGAACATTTGAAAATTGCCATGTTCTGACTTTTTTCTAGTTCCTGTCTAGAACTTATAATGCTAATTACTCTTGTCTTTACTTCTCCTTCATATCTCCTAGTCATGATTCAAGGACTTTCTTTTCCCCTTAGAGATAAGAGCTATGCAATTTGGGAGTCTTTTAGACAGACCTATTGAAGGTGTACTCCAGTTGCCTCACCCTGCATCCCTGTTCAGCATGGAAGAAGCCAGAGCAGTCTGTGTCCCGATTCCCTATCCGCAAGTTGGGTAACCCCTTCAGAGGATGGTGTGATAAGAATAGGAGGTAGAAATTGGCTAGGCAGTTAGGGTAAAAAGACCCCAAAGAAAAGTAGCCAGTTTCTTGGCTAAAAGTCAAAATGTCCTTGGGCCTCTTAGCAACACACTCTGTTCCGAAGGCCAAAAAATTTGAAAGTATTTGGGAGCTTGTATCTAATCCTTAAAATATTTTAGGGATACTTTCAGAAGGGGGAATTTTAGAGTAGCCAAAAGCCCCATAAAAATAAATAAATTAATCAAAGAAGAAGAAAGAGTACATGAAGTTATCAGAAAAAAAGTGATGGGGAGATACGGGAGGAGTTGGAGGGGAGGGAGTGGGCATGGATTTCATCAAAACACCTTATATGCATGTATGAAATTCTCAATAATTTATTTGTGTAAATTTTTAAAAAAAGAAAAAAAAAGAAAAATGGAAAATAAGCTTAAAATGTACTGGTATCAAGAAATGTGTGGGACAGGTGGGAATGGTTCAGAAATAAATCAAATGTAATTGTAGAGAAAACAAGATACATTCACTTCCATACACACACACACACACACACACACACACACACACACACACACACTTGCTCTATGGGCCTTAGCTGGCATTGTGACATTGAACAAGAGGAAGACTGTACAGATGACAAGTCTGGGAGTGAACAGCTTTACAGCTCCTCTCTGTACAAAATTTGTCATTAAATTAGAGAATTACAGATATTCAAAACCGCATAAGACTCCATTTCACAGATGAGGAACTGTAGGTGAAGTTGAAGGATTTCCCGAAATCAAATTGTTGTGGCTCAAGGTTGGCAAAGACTACCAGTGTAGGGAGGCAGAAAAACAGCCCTGGATGGTGTGAAGCTTTTATAGTGGAACCCAGTCATTCTTCACCAAATATTGTGAGCTACATTCAAAGATGAGGAGGTGAAGAAGCAGTGGGTTAAACAGCTTGCTAATGCTTGCCAGCACAGAACTAAACTATGGGTCAGTTTCCTCCTCAAACCCTTGTCCTTTCCAGGGAGCCTGCTGAGTCACTCTGAATAATATGGCCACTGTGCCTCTTTGTGCATCAGACAGGGTATCCTTATACTCTTGATTCTGCATCAAATTTGTGACCATAGCACTGTCATTAGGTATTTGACCTTGATGAAAGAAGGAATGAGAGAAGAAAAAGGGGTCAAATGAAGAAAATATAAAATCACCAGAGGGTCCCAGGGCTACCCAGTCATTTTCTCAATTATCAAGGAAAAGTAAGGTGAAATAGTTCCAAATATAGTGAAAATATAAGTATGTATATTTTGTTTTATTTTTAACTAAAATCTTATGGCTGCAAATTTCTCCCTGCATATAGCTTTAGCTGTATCTGATGTCTTTTCTTTTTTGGATAATTTTTTGTTTCAATTTTGAGTCCCTATTTTAACTAAGAATTATATGGAAAAGAAAATTTAATTTCTTAATAAAGAGAAT
>NW_008344599.1:220406-263922 GCF_000622305.1 Nannospalax galili | reverse complement strand
AGAATATTTTAAAAAATATTTCTATCGATTTTTTAACGCTGTGAAAACAAAATATGCTTTGTGGAGTTTATCAAAGTCTTACTGATTTCTGTTGATCAAGTATATGATTAATTTATATCTTACAAGTATATAAAAGTCCAACTATTACACTTCTCGAGTCCTTTTAATTGTCACCTTAATTGTATTTTTGAACTGTCAAGTTTATATTAAAAACATCGGATAATAAATATGTTTTTGTCAATTTCAAAAAAAAATTTTAAAAATGAGATAATGAGAGAAATGTTAAGAGTACACGCTATGGAAAATATTTAAATATTCAGAATGCTTAAATATTCAAGGAATTTAAAGACAGAAGAAGAACTGGATTTTATTTTACTCAACCCCAAACAAAAGAATAGCACTAATGCAGATTGCGGTTGTGACATGATTAATACATATGATGGTTTTCCATCCATGCTTCCTGACTCATTTCTCCTATTGCCCTCAGTATTTCCTAAGTGACTGGAATGTTTGGGTGTTTTAGCCCCAGAAGCAGGCCCAGCTCTGTGACATTCTGCCTTATATTTACCAGTTCCCTTTTTCCCACTGGGAACAGTCTGTATTCTGCCCTGAGTTGCTTCATTTTATAAAACAGCAGTTTTCTCTGAGCTGTTCTGTTTTAAATACAAGTGTTAAGGCAGAAAGGCTGACAAGCAGATAACCACCAGATCCCGAGACACAGAACTTACCACAAAGAACAACTGCTAGCTTCACAGCACAATTAAAATGCTCAGAATCATGAATGACTTATTCATGCTAATAAAATTACTCCCATAAACTTTGCTGAATTCTCTGCCCAGAGACACTTGTAGCCACCATTAAAAACAAAACAAAACAAAAACAAAAAAACCCCTTTTGATCTATGACCTCAAACTGAGTATACTCAGAAATGTGCCCGCCTCTACATGCGACGATGACTCTTTCCTATATGAACACGTGTAAGTTTCCTCTTGCTTTCTTTGTTTGTGAAGAACACTTCTTTGAAAATTATTTCTGGTGCTTTCCTTTCTTTATGCGATACACCTTTCTCCAATCCTGTATCTCCTAGTTGTGTTTGTTGGCTTTGTACTCACCATCAACTGAGCCCATTGAATTCGGTTACACCCCAGAGACGGACTCAATGCTATTGGTAGAGTGAGTGTCTCCTCATTACCAGAGGCAGTGAAGTATGGACGACAGCATCAGGAATGTGGTAGAGAAGATTCAGGAATTTGGCCAAGGCATGGACTTCACCAACTGCCTCTATGATTTCTTCCAACCCTGTTTATCCATACTCAAAAGAATTGAAATGCTTGGTTTACAAGCCCAAAAGATCTTCCAGAGGGGGAAAAAGATGAGGAACTGGAAAATGTACAACTCTTCATTTGACCACAACAATCTTTCCTGGATCTTAACTCCCTCATTTCATTTCCTTGCTTTCCAAACCATCTCACACAATTCTCACCATAATCTGTTACATAATTCAATTCCAAGCACCTTTCTCCTTCGACTGTTTCTGGTACAGGTGACAGCTTTGTCTCCCTTAGAATTCTTATTTTCCGTGTTGCCATGTTATCTTATTTTCATACTTTGCTGCTATTTAAATCCGTTTACCTTCTAAAATATTGTACATATTATTTTTGTTTTATGTGTATGAGTATATTGCCTGAATGTATGTAAGTGCATCTGTGTTGTGCATGCCCATAGTGGTCAGAAGAGGCTGTCAGATTCCCTGGAACTGGAGTATGGATAGTTGTTAGCTGCCATGTGGGTGCTGGGAACTGAACCTGGGGCCTCTGCAAAAGCAGCCAGTGCTCTTAACTGCTGAGCCATCTCTCCAGTCCCATTTGCCTTTTAAATGCAAACATAACATTATCAGTGGTCTACCTTTTTTCCTGTCCTCCTAGTCTCACCTCCAAAATGGGACTACAATGGAGGAAATGTTCATATCTTGGTTTTACAATTTTAATAATTTATTTTTACTTTATGAGTATTTTGCCTTCATGTTTGTATGTGCACCATCTGTGTAGTACCTTTAGGGGCCAGAAGAGGGGGTGGGATCACCTGGAACTGGACTTACAAATAGCTGTGAACTGCCATGTGAGTGCTGGGGACTGAATCCAGGTCCTCTGCAAGAACAGCAGGTGTTCTTGACTGTTGAACCATTTCTCCAGTCTCTTGGTTATATTTTTTATTCTGTATCACAGTATCTCAATCTTTGGCTGCTTTATGGATTTTTTTCTACATTTCCACTGTCAGCTCAAACTTCTTAACTAAAACTTAGTTTCTTGACTCCTAAAGTCAGAGTTAAGTGAACCTCTTATAAACTCATCTAAGATCCTTCCCTTCCTCTACCATTAGTGTGACTGTACATCTTAGCTATTGTTTTAGTGCAACTATCAGCAGCATCTGCTTTTATTTTCCAGTGGGTCCCAGAAGACCATGTAGTAACAGCCTAATTACCCAGAATTTTGTGCTTCATAACAAGGTTTCAGTCAAGTGACTTTGTATATAATAACTGGCCCCATAAGGTTATAGTAGAGTTGAAAAATTTTCTATTATCCAATGAGGTTGTAGAATTCATAAGTAGTAGCATAACACATTACTCACATGTTTGTGGTGACACTGGTGTAAATAAAACTACTGCATGGTTAGTCATACGAAAGTACATAGCACATATGACTATCAACCACATGCATACAACTTGATAATGATAATGAATAACCATGCTGCTGACTTGTACATTTACTATATTATAATTTTTAGCCACTGTTTTAAAGCGCTCACCTATACTTGTTAAACAATTTTGCTATCAAATAACCAAACAGTATGCATGTCACATCAATGGCAGCTCATACCTCTTGTGTTATATTTCTTGAGGGCATCATTTTCTTTTGTGCTTTGTCTAAACTATTATTTTGCTTAGGATGGGCCTATGAGTAATAGGCTATTATGTATTATAGACACGCATACATTGTAGATGTGTAGTCAGCTATACTATTTAAGCTTGTGTAAGCATTTTCTGACACTTGCACAATGGTGAAATTGCCTAACTGCATTTCTCAGAACATGTCCCCATTGTTAAGTGACCCATGATTGTTTTACTTTCTTAAGTTCTTTTGTAGCTCCTGATGACTGGCTAGCTCTAACACTTCATAACAAGTTAAAACCATATGCCAAATGAGCAAGCCCTTATGTAGAAATAGGATTCGTCAACGAAATAACTTATTGCAGTTAACCATGCTTAGAGCCTGTCACCAACCCATATTGGGCCTTCTTAACTTTGTGAAGGGAGGCAGGAACTCTCCCCCAAGCCTGGAAGTGTCTGGACCTGATGAGACTCTAATGATAGTTTCAACAAGTCCATGGCCAAGTCTGCATCCTTCAGGTGCAAAGAAGATGGTGGTACCGGCCCTGGTGTGGGTTGACTATATTGTCACACCACCCTCTTGTAGCTAAAGTGTTTTGAGTTTTAATGTCTTTTTCTAAAGCTACTCAAGTAATTCTAGTGTTTTGATAACCTTGGAGCATTAGTAGGTTTGGGTCATGCTTAAGTGGCCAAATGGCCACTTTCAGAATACGATTTTTGATAGATCTACTTCTTGGTAACAGAAGTGTATTTAGTGTATTCAGAACTAACTAAAAGGCTAAAATAGCTCTAGGTCAGCGGTTTTCAACTGGAGATTTGACCACCTGGCAAAATTTGGCAATGTCTGGGGACTCTTTTCTTTTTTCAGTGCTGGGTTTGAGACCCAGGACCTCCCACGTTACCCGGCAGTTTCCTTACCACTGAGCTACATCTCATCTTATGGAGATCCAGGATAGAAGATGTGCTACTGACACCTAGTGGGCAGAGGGCAAGTATGCTGGTAAATATTCTTCAAAGAATGGAACAACAGTTCATCATGACAAAAAAACTTGCCCAGCCCTAGAAGTCAGCGGAGTCACAGTTCAGAAATCTAGCTCCCGATTTCTCTACAAGGGGATTTTGGGGAAGCTCAGAGAAGATTACTCTGGAAGTGACAAAAATCAAATAGCCTTTAGATCCCGATCCTTGGTGAGGAGGGTGGAATCCTTAGCTTTGGTGGAGAGGAAGGTGCTGAGCTCACTCTTGTTCACCCCCTTGGGAAGGGAAAATCCTCACAACGCATATGATCAAAGCAACCACCTTTCTTGTCCATAAGCCAAAGCTGTGGAGACACAGGCCATGGAAAGATCCAGTCAAACTGCCATACTAAAAGTCCTCCAGGAAACCCAAGGTTGAAGTAAGCTTTTCTTGGTGGGTTGTCTATATTTCACTCATTTCTCCAAAGTGGAAACATAAACTTGGTGTGGTGACATATACCTGCAATCCCAGCACTTGGGAAGCTAAGGCAGCAGGACTGTGAGTTCAAGGTCAGCCCTGGGCTATATAGCAAGACAATTTTTAAAAAAAATTATTTTAGTGTATGAGTGTATTGCTTGCATGTATATAAGTGCACCCATGTTTTACAGTGCCCATGGAACATAGTAGAAGGTGTTGGATCCTCTGGAACTGGAATTATGGATGATTGTTAGCCGCCATGTGGATGCTGGGAATTGAACCCAGGTTCTTCACAAGAATAGCCAACGCTCTTAACCACTAAACTGTCTTTCCCAGCCCCAAACATTTTGTTTTTTTTAAAAAAATATCAGAAGCATAAATTTTAGGAGGAGAACAAGCACCCAGTGTCTTCCCAGCCAATATGTGCACCCTGTAACCATCACAACAGGCTGTGTGACTCCTAAATAAGCTCAGGACTCCACCCAGGCTTCAAAGCATTAGTCCCTTAAAACCGAGAATGAGTCTGTTCCTCCTGACTTCTCCAGAATTCAGATATGCTTAGTCAAAAGAAAACAACATTGGAGGAGCAACATGGGGAATTCTGACTCGGTAGTCTCAGCTCTGATACTGTCAGCCTGACGAGAAGCTGAGCTCCGGCCCACCCACGGTGCCATGTCCAGAAAACTAAAGCAGCACAAGGCGAACATCTATGGCACCGAAGGATTCTCTCTACCTTCTCACCTGCAAAAAGGGCTCAGGGTTGCAGGCAGAAGGTCAAGCACTGTTGGATGGGTGGCGTGAAAGACACCATCTAGGACACACCCTCCTTCCTCCGGGAGGTCTGGAGCCTAGGGATTCAGGAAATCTGGGGAACAGCTGCTCCTTCCCCTTTTGTTTCAGTCTTTCTATCAGGTAAAATCACCCAAGGAAAAATCCAAGTGTTAGGAGCTGAGCTTCTAAAGCAATTTTAATTGTAGTAAATCACTGAGAATCCATGACTTTATAAATCTCTGGCAGTTGCCCCACATTTTTTTTTTTAAAAAAATTTTAGTTACTGTTTTTATGTGTATGCGTGTATTGCCTGCATGTAGGTAAGTGTACTCGTGTCGTGCAATGCCCGCGGAGGTCAGAAGAGGCTGTCTGATCCCCTGGGACTGGAGTTATGGAAAGCTGTTAGCTGCCATGTGAGTTCTGGGATTCTATCCCGGGTCTTCTGCAAAGAACAGTCAGTGTTCTTAACCGCTGAGCCATCTCTCCAGCCCCGTAGCCCTATAGTTTTAAGAGTAGACAGCTGCTTTTCTGAACACGACACAGCTGATGCATACATCAACACACAGTAGCTGTGGTTGCCTGCATAAGACCTGCACAAGATCAAGCTAGTCAGAATTCCAGCATGGATCAGGGAGATGCTCCCAAGGCCCTACCTCTAGCAGAGGAGTTATAGACAGTTGATGGCTACTGAGGGGGAGAGTCACTTTTCTAGAGGGAGGTAGCCATTGGTAGATTGGTCATGATGACGCTCCAGTGGATGGCCCCATACCCATTCTCACATGCTTAGCACTAACTACACTTGAGACAATAATAATAATAATAATGATAATATAATAATAATAATAATAATAATAATAATAATAAAGTCAGGAGGGAGATGTGGGTCCCAAGGGGAGCTGGAGGATGATAGTGAGGGGAGGGGTAGATGAGATCAAAATATGTAGTATACATGTATGAAATTTTCACAGAATTAATAAAATATTATTAAAACAAAAAGAATAGACAGCTAATAAACCTAAGGTTATACAAGGGTGATCAAGTAGACATTTTCTGGCAGGTCCAACACCAAAGCCTCACTTCTTCTATTTGGGGAACTTCGTAATTCATAAAAGGTAGAGTCTACCCACACTACCAAAGTAGAAACTGCCAGATAGCCAATTCATGGCCTCCCCTGGAAGCAGGACACAGGCATGTGATCTAGACTGGCCACTCCAAAGTCTCAAATTTTGAATTGGAAGCTAGAGATGAAAAGATGAATAAGGGATCCTGGAACATTCATTTTGGTGGTGGACAATGCAATAGTAACAGCAATATAATGTTTCTAAGTGCAGCAGAGGCAGTGGGCTGTGGTGGAATGCATACCTAGTGCTGGAGACGGTGATCACGACCTGTGCTGCCCAATATCAAAATCCCTAGACTAGCTTGACATGTTGGCTGTGGTCCTCACCACAGCCTATTCTTCCTCTATGTGTGTCTCATGTTCAAGGAAATTTTCTATAGAATCATCCTAGTAGTTGTTTGACTCAACTAGTATATTTCCTTCCTTCCTTCCTTCCTTCCTTCCTTCCTTCCTTCCTTCCTTCCTTCCTTCCTTCCTTCCTTCTTTTCCTCCTTGGATCTCTCTCTCTCTCTCTCTCTCTCTCTCTCTCTCTCTCTCTCTCTCTCTCTCTCTCAACAGGGTCTCCCTATAGCCCCAGCTGGCCTTAATCCCACAGAGATCTACCTGCCTCTGCCTCCCAAATGCTGGAATTAAAGGTGTATACCACCAAGCTTGGCCCAACTGATGTATTTTCAATAGGTTTCTTTTTTGGCACCAAGAAATGGGATTCACTGAGCCATAGAACTATGAATTGGGTGAAGACAGGAGGTAAGATACAAGACAATGGGGCATCAGAGTTTTGAACTGGGCAATTGGTGTTTGTTATGCAGTGATACAATGGATCTCTCTCTCTCTCTCTCTCTCTCTCTCTCTCACACACACACACACACATGAATGTGCAGGTGAGTGTGCTCAAGAGGCCAGAAGAGGGTGTCAGTATCTTCCTCTGTCACTCTGTCTTGTTGCTTTGAGACAGTCTCACTGAACTGGAAGATAGCTACTTAGGTTAGGCTAGCTGACCAGTGATCTCTCAAAATCCACCTGTTTCTACCCCCCAATACCAGGGTTACAGATATATCCAGCCATGCCTGGCTTTTTATGTGAGTACCAGGGACCCAAATTCAGGTCTTCATGCTTGCAGAGCAAGTGTCTTACCCATCTTCCCAGCCCCAAATAATTATTTCTTAAAGTATTCATCAAGGTTGTACAAGAAGGAAAAGAAGAGTTGACGTTGAAACCTGCCCTATCTAAGGGCAGGCAGTAAGAAGAAAACAGAACTTTTCTTACAGAGACTCTTTCTTAATCATTTGAAACTGTTCAATCACAATAATTTAATTTTCTTCTTGAAGATAAATTTAGTATAAAGAGAGGTATGAAAAGAATGGACATGCCTGGTAGAGACTCCGATTTGCAATTGCACAGAAGGCCTGGGCTATAAAATGGGGTTAGAACCAAGGGGGAGAGAAACAGCACTGAGGCTCCACGTTCATCACTCAAGAGAGTAAATAGGAAATTTAAGATTCAAAAGTCCTTTGGAGAAGTGAAAAAATCTCTCTGGGACAAGTTCCTCTGAGGATCCCAGGTTACTCTATCACAGCATTACCAGGCGGTTGCCACTTTAAAACCAAATGCTGCTTGCAGAGAACTATAAAGAATCTTGGCTTCCATTCTACTGTTCAAAGCTCAGAGATTCCAAAGTCATTTCAGTTTATTGACTTACTAGCTTGAGTTCTGCAAATAAAATATTGATTCTTTTAGCTTCTTTTAGAAAACAATCCGACTGTTTTACAAATAATAAAAATTCATTCTTCAACCTTCTTTCACTCTTCATCCAGAGAACAAGAAACCAAGGCACAGAGCCTCGATCAAGTTTTTAGGTGATCAGCTGCAAGAATAAAGTAGAGACAGTCAAAATGTAAACATTTCCAGACTTTGTGGCTTGCCTTCAGCCGTCTGAGATAGGTGCAATACGTCCTGGCTTTCTGTTTGAGGGTTTATTATCCAACCCAGCAGAGGAAGAGGTGTAAACTCATTATCCATATTGTCTGCTACACAAAAGACAGAATGCTGTATCAAGTGGCTGTCTATGTTGTGTCTGTGCCAGCGGCAGAGCGGGTTAAGTGCTTAGGAAGCCTCACTTCCTTGTCCACTTCACAGGTGTATGTAGATGTGTCAACAGGGAGCTGATTGGAGAAGGGTACAGATGTGCAGAGAACTTGGAACTTGGGGACAAGTTCAGTGCTTATTTTGATTCTTCCATCTTCCTTCAAAAAGCCCCTTCACTGGGTCTGTGGGGTCAGCTCTCTGGGAGGGTCACGTTGGCATAGACTGTGATGGGTTTTGATTCCTGTGGGAAATAAGGAGTTCATGAGTGAAGGAATGGGGCAGCAGTTTCACCGGGTGTGACAGAAGCAGCATTCTTTAGAAGGGAAGTCCTAGAGTGCACATAGCATGGCAATATGCCCAGTCTGTCACAGTTAGACATTGTAGAGGCAGCAGTCAGGTCTCCAAGTACCTTACCTGAAAACGGGGCTATAGCTCCTGTCCAAGCAAAAACATACCATCAGGGAGTTGGGAGACCTGTCCCCAGTTATCTGAAGACTGTCCTTGTCATTATCTTCCTTTTCTCTCCCTCCCCTCCTTTTCCCCCTCCCTTCCCCTATCCTTCCTTCCAAGTAAAACCATTTAAACTCCTGGGGCACAGTTTGGAGAGGACAAGAAAGGTCTAAATTATTGAGTTTTGAAAGGGGCTTGCAAAATCCAAATGTAATAGAAGTGGTACTAATGGGAGAGAAGGAAGGAAGAAGGGGAGAAAAAGATTGTTGGTAAAGACCTCAGTGATGGTTACTGTTAGCTGTCAGCTTGATTGAAGTAAGAGATGCCTGGGAGATTGGTAAGGCATACCTCAGGGTGTGTCTATGAGGGTATTTCCAGGAACAGAGCATGAGGGCTCTGACCTAATCAACAGGTTCCTAATCCATGATGTATTCATAGCATAATGGTATTGTTGGGAAGTGGTGAGAGGTAGGTGATGGGGCCTCTTTGGAGGAAGTGGCCCACTCAGGCTGTCTCTTTGGGAGAGAATATATGTTGTGTTGGCATTCTGGTATTCCCCTTTACTGTTTTTCCTATCTACCATGATGTGAGATTTCTTGTTTGTTTTTTTTTTCTCTGACTCTCTTTGCCCTATGGGGTGTTGGTTAGTTATTTTTATATTGCTGTGACCAAAATATTTAAGATTTAAAGAAGGAAAGATTTATTTTTGGCTTACAGTTTCAAAGGATTCAGTATATCATGGTGAGGAAGACACAGACGATCATGGCCTGTCCTGATTTAACTGAGTCTTAGATAGGAGGTCCTAGAAATCTTTATTTTTAACAAGTATGCTAGGTATTTTGGATGTGATCCTTGGATGCCTGCCAGAGAAACACTAGCCAGTAAGGAGTGAGCAACAGCTTATTCCATGTAAGGGGGCATAGTGGGTTTTGTTTTTTTAAAAAAATGTTTTATTTATTATTTCTATTTTATGTATATGAGTATTGCCTGCATGTGTGTAAATGCACCTGTGTCGTGCAATGCCCGCAGAGGTCAGAAGAGGGCATCAGATCTCTTGGAAGTGGAGTTATAGATGATTGTTAGCTGCCATGTGGGTGTTGGAAACTGAACCCAGGTCCTCTGCAAGAGCAGCCAGTGCTTTTAACTGCTGAGCCATCTCACCAGTCTCCCATGATGGATTTTGTGTAAACCCAAACCCAAGCTGCACCTGTTGCTGCCTACTTGCTCTTGACCACTTTCCTAGTCTGTAACTCACCAGTCTGTTTCCTTATATCTCTACAAAAACAAAACAAACAACCTTTCCTTCCTCTCCACCACCTCTCCCACATCCACAATGAGGACATATAGAGAGATGCCTGACCTGTACAGGCTCTGGGACAGGCTCTATGGCATCCACATAGATGGTTGTACAGGGGTCCTGATCTGACAGGGCATCATCAGGCTTCATCTCAAGAGGCTGCAAAGAGAAGCAAAGAAAGCAAATTAGCTGAGCAGAGAGCTGGGTTCCATCCAGCTCGCCCCACAGAGAAGCCCAGATTTAAGAAGTTCAGTTAGAAACCACCTTAGTCACTTGCTCTAATGTCTTCCCGGTGAGAATCCCCTCAGCTTTCTTTCCCCAACTTTTTGAGCACCCTCTGAGTGATATGTTGGGATTCACACAAGGCAGCTCCTATCACTTAGTTTTTCACAAGTGTTTTCAATGTCTTTCTCACAATTCCTGTACAACTCTTAGAGAAAACTCTTGGAGAAAAATTGAATTTAATAAAGTCTTTCCAATAGCAATAGGATGGATGAGTAGATAAAAACAGTTTATTGAGCAAGCTATATTCATAGATGCAAGCCTTCTCTCTCTCTTTTTTGTCTGAAAGAATATAGTATGATCCAATATAATCTAAAGGCAGGGATTGGGGCAAATAATTTATACTTGCAGCATTCAATAGGGAAGTTTTAGAAATAAGAAAACTACTAAATATCACCTAAAGCTGTACTGGGATTGTGCTGTTAGATTTCCCTTTAGGCACAGGGAATTATTTTAAACATAATTTTAATAGCTTAGCATTTAGTATTTTTGTGTCTTGATGTCTTCAGCTAGAGTCATGGATTTTTACATCTCCAGGGATTCACATACGAGCAACTTCAGGAGCGCACATTGTTTTTGCATATTATTTGTGAATCATGGCCTCTGGAATTAATGGTGTAAGAAAGGAGCCCTTATAAGTCCTGGAACAGTTCCTAGCAGATAATCAACAGTTGTTAAATAATTTCCATGTTATTATGTTCTTTATAAAGATATTGTATAGTTGGGGCCAGAGAGATCGCTCAGCAGTTAAGAACACTGACTGTTCTTGCAGAAGACCCGGGTTTGAATCCCAGCACCCACATGGCAGCTAACAACTGTCTATAACTCCAGTTCCAGGGGATCTGATAGCCTCTTCTGTCCTCTGTGGGCACTGCATGACACAGGTGCACTTACTTACATGCAGGCATAACACTCATACACATAAAATAAAGATAATAAATAAAATATTAAAAAATAAAGATATCATATAGTCATTACAAATAAAAACAATATAAATGCTAATTTTTTAATAACTATGTTAGATGGTCTTTAAAATGATGTGATATAGGCACAATAACAAAAACAGAGAATATTGTAAGAAGAAGGTAAATCTGTAATTCTACTTGCATATGGGCATATAAAACATTAATAATTATGTCATATATTTAAAATACATCCACATTAAAATAACAACCCAAAATGCACATAAATCAGGAGGTAAAATTACAGTGGTGTTGGATAAAGAATACAGAGAGGTCTGGAGAAATGTTTCAATGTTAAGAACATTTACTATTCTTACAGAGGATCTGGGTTTGGTTCCCAGCTGTCACATGGCAGCTTACAACTGGCTGTAACTCCAGTTCCAGGGGATCTGATACCTTCTTCTGGCCTCCCACAGGCACCAGGTATGCATGTGGTGCACATACACACATGCAAGAAAAATGCTCTTACACATCAAAGATAAAAATAAATCTTTTTAAAAAATGTCTATGGGTGTATTGCCTGCATATGTGTAAGTGCACCCATGTCGTGTAATGCCCATTGAGGTCAGAAGAAGGCGCTGGATCCCTTGGAACTTGAGTGAGGACAGTTGTTAGCCTCCATGTGGGTGCTGGGAATTGAACCTGGGTCCTCTGCAAGAGCAGTCAGTGCTCTTAACTGCTGAGCCATCTCTCCAGTCCCCCCAATAGATAAATATTTAAAAAAAACAATAAAGAGATATTAGACGTTAATAAGTAATGGATGCACTTTATAAATTCTAAGGTAACCACTAAAAATAGAGAAAGTTGTTAGTTGATCACTAATGTAATAGAGAAGAAAATGGAATCATAAAAATACTGTTTTAATTTTTTAAAAATCCTTTACCAAAGAAGCTCAAACCTCAGAGACTTTTACTAAAAAGTTTTGCCGAATATTTAAAGGAGAAATAAGATCAATCATACCCAGATATTCTAGAGAATCATGGAAAGAAAATGCATCCCATAGTGAGCTGAACTATGGCTCCTGAAAGATACGTGCCACAAGAGATAGTGCATGCCTTTATTTGGAATTACACCTGCCTTTGCAGATGTAATCACAGTAAGAACTTCAGAGTGAGGTCACCCTGGATCAGTGTGGCCTCTTCATCCAGTGCTGACTGTCCTCAGAAATGGGAAGGAGAAGACAGTGGCATAAACAGAGGAAAGTTATGTGGGGATGGAGGTAGAAATGGCAATACAGCCAAAGGCCAGTTCTGACCTCCAGAATGTAAGAAAATAATTTTCCGTTGTTCAAGCCACCAAGTTGTAATAATTTGTTATGGCAGCCTGAGGAAAACAGCAAGAACCTCAACTATCTTGTGAGGTCAGCATAATCTTGATACCGAAACCTCACAGTCATTACGCAAGAAGAGGATCACAGGCCAGTTTCACTCAGAAACCTAAGTGGAAAAAACTTTTAATAAAATATTAAGAAAATAAAACCCAACAATAGTTTTAAAGATCATATTAAATTGATTTTACTCCAGGAATGCAAAGAAGGTGTGACCTTTATGAGCCAGTGTAACTCTCACTATAGCAGTGGATAGATGAGGCGCAAACCAACCTCAAAATTATCTTAGCAGATGCAGGAAGAATATTGATAAAATGTCATCTCGCAAACCAGGAAGAGAGGATAAAGGACAGTAGTTGTTTTTTTTTTCCTTTCCAGTGCTGGAACCGAACCCAGAGTCTCATGCATGCTAGCAGGCACTCTATCACGGAGTCATATCCCTAGCTGCAGATAATATTCTCTTTGGTTTATTTTCCTTTGACATTTGAAACAGGGTCTCATTAGGTAGCTCTTGGTGGCCTGGCCTGACACTTGTTACATAACCCAGGCTAGCCCTGGATTTGGCATCCACCTGCCATTGTCTCCCAATTGTTAGGATTACAGGCACGCACTGCCATGTCTGTTCACCATCATGTGGGAAATTTCAGCCAGGAAAATAGGCAAAAGAAAGCAAGAAAAGTTCTGTAATTTGTAAGTGAAAAAAGCTCTTAATTGCTAATTCTTTACAGATGATACAAATACAAAGAAAACCAAGTCATCTGTAATGAAATACTAGAACTTAGAAATGAATTCAACCATGCTGCAAATACAGAGTTGATAAACAAAAGCTACTTTTTAAAAAAATTGTACTTATAATTTTTATTTTATGTGTATCAGTGCATTGCCTGCATGTGTGTAAAGTACACCGTTGTCATGCAATGCCAGAGGTCAAGAGGGCATTGGATTCCCCTGGAACTGGAGTTATGAACAATTGTCAGCCACCATGAGTGCTAGGAATCAAACCTGGGTCCCCTGCAAGAGCAGTCAGTGCTTTTAACTGCTGAGTCACCTCTCCAACCCACAAAAGTTATTTTTCTATGTGTCAATAGTCAATAATTAAAAACCAAAAATTTTGAAAAGTTAACATTGATGATAATATTCCAAAATATAAAATGGAAACCAGTAAATTATAATGATACAGAGTTGTCTTATTCAGAAAACTATAAAACATCATTTGGAGGAATTTTAAAAATCCAAAGACAGGAAGGAAGATACCGACTTTTTGTGTGTGTGAATTGAAAGACTCAACCCAATAAAGATGTATGCTCTCCTCAATTTGGTTTATGCAGTCCTAATTAAAATTCTAGGAAGATTCAGTTAGAGGGGTTTAACAACTTATTTTGGGATATATCTATCAAGAAAAAGAACAAATGGAACACTCCCTTCTGTCAGATATAAAAGTTTATGATAGGTCTGTACTCAAGACAGCAATGTCACTAGCCAATGCAGCAGACTGTAAACATCAAAATAGAATTGTACATATATGGACTGTCAGTGTATGTAAAGATGGCATCCCAGTGGGGCAAGAACAAGCTCTGCAATAAATGGCCAACAGACTATTCACATGAAAACAATGAAACTTGACCCCTCTTAAATAAAACTAAGAAATGGGTTTCAGGTATGTAGTAAATACCCGTGAAAGAAGATGATAAGAGAATATTTTTATTACTTTGTTACCTGGGGATAGAGAAAAGCTTCTTAAACAGGTTATGAAAAGTAGTAACTAGAAAGGAAGGAGCTACTAAATTGTTCTAACATGAAACGAAGAACTTCTCAATCCATAGGTCTCTCTGAGCAGTTACAAAGGCAAGTCACAGATGGCATGGATCTGATCTCAAAAGGGCTCATTTCTTAAAATGACTTTTTGACTCATACTACATTCATTTAAAAGGCCTAAAACTAAAGACTAAATGGGCAAGAGATTGAATAGTCAGCGTAAGAAAGATGAGTTTAATATGGCTAATAAGCATATGAAAAGTTGTTTTTAGAAAAACTCTAAAACCATAAGAAGACATCCAGCAGTATGACTGAAATTAAAAAGACCGATAATAATGAATTTTGGTTAGCCTGTGCAACAATTTAAATTCATTTATTAGAAAAGTAAACTGATATGCCCACTTTGAAGAACAATTTGTTCTTAACCTGTCAATATGAGAACATACACCTCTATCATTCATCAAATCTACCTCTAGGTAATATGTATGAACAAAAATATGTGCACATAGTCATGAGAAGATATTCATATGAATGCTCATAGGTGTAATTTTCATAATGACCTCGAACTGGAAATAACCCAGATGCTCATCAATAGTGAGCTGGATAAATTCTACGAGAGCATATTCATGTATTGATAAGTCTATAAAGCAATGAATTTGTTCTAAGTTCAAAGACATGTATGAATCTCATAAGCAGACGCAAGAAGAAAAATACTGAATTCTATCTTTATAAATTCAAGAAAAGAAAAAACTAAACCATATTTCTATAAGCTAGGGTAGTGGGTATCTTTGGGAGTAGAGAGGGAATTGTGACTGGAAGTTTTCTGGAGGAATTGGCTATCCTCTCTTGCTTCATCGGCATGGTGATTTTATGTAGAAGACTCAACTGAAAGGTGCAATTTCTTCTCAAGTAGGTCAGTAGATTTGATCTGATCCTCATTTTTTTTGTAGTACTTGAGAACCTGATTCTAAAATAACACACTCAGCCTCAGCTAAGTGAACATGTATGTGTATTGTGGATTTTTAAAATTTTTATTTATTTAAAAAATTTTTTTATGTGTATGCGTGTATTGCCTGCCTGGGAAAGTGCACCCATGTCATGCAATGCCTTGTCAGATCCCCTGGGACTAGAGTTACGGACAGCTGTTAGCTGCCATGTGGGTTCTGGGATTCGAATCTGGGTCTTCTGCAAGAACAACCAGTGTTCTTAACCACTGGGCCATCTCTTCAGCTCCGCATTGTGGATTTTTTTGTATATATGTCATACTTCACAATAAAAAAAAAAGATGCTAGCAACATGAGATATAGTGGCTAAGGAAGACACCAATAGCAAGATGAACCACATTACCTAAATATTTAAATGCAAGGGTGAAAGGGTACCTATGGGTTTCATATGTTTAAACAGATTTGTTTTCAACAGGGGGACTATAAATGGTGTAATGGTGTAATAAACCCTCCAGATCACTTACAAGGCACCAGAAATGAGAGCTTTGTTCAAGACTGTCTCCTGGCCCTCACAAGTGAATTTATTGTAATCTGATGCAGTTTTCTGAAGAACCATTTAAACTATTTTTACCTTCATATCTTTTACTCCAGAATCTGCTTCTCCCATATCCTAAATGGCCAGATTCTAACCTAGAGTTAACTACATCTATCTCATATCTACCCACAATCCTTTAGCCTCCCTTCCTCTCACTGCTGCTGTATCTGCTCCTCGGCTTCATCTTGTCTTGTTTTTCTATCACACTCTTTTTAATTCAGTGATCATGCTAACTCAGTTTCGCTTTCTTCCACCTCCCATCAGCATATCATCTTTCATCTTAGGCCCAATCTCGCCAGAATTCTCAGACTCCTCCGTTTCTTATCCTACTTGTACTTTGCAGAAACCTAAACTTGAATGGGGCCAGCATGCCACACAATGGCTTTTCCAAGCCTTCCCCTCTTGCCCAAGCCTTCATGGTAACAGGAAGTGTGGACTCCTAGAATGTCAGAGCTAGAAAGAGTCATATGTCATGTGTTTACCATTTCATTGTATTACTATGAAGACACAGATAATCAGATTACCCAGTATTTCCCATTATTTCAAGCAATAGAGTCCCAGTGATGCCGGCTGAGTAACCTTTAGGCGAGCTCTTGTCCTTGACTTCTGTTCCCCTAGTTTCATCTACTCTGGGACCCATGCAAAGCCATGAATGTAAGATGGACTATTTGGGAATCTAATGGTGAATATGTCAGACGTGCTCTTAGAAAGACATAGAACTTACACTTGACTTCTGGACTTGGGCATAAATAGTAAGGCCTTTGTCTTCCACTATTGGCTGGCAATGATTTTCTTTACCTGGAAAAAAAGAAACAGTGATTATCTTCCTCTGGTCTCCAGCATTAGCCCCCTGCTCTAACTCTCTGTCTTTAGTGTGTACTTACCTTCCCCAAAGTGCCATAGGAACAAGGTACTTAGTTCTACTTTGGCATATGGCTTTGGATTAGTTACTTATTCTTTCTAGACCTGTTTCCCTACCTATCAAATGGAATTTGAAACAACTATTTCATAGAGCTATTATAGTAATTAAATAGCACTTAAAAAGTATTTACAACAGTGCCTACCACATAGTAAATGCCCAGTATGTGCCAAGTATTTCTCTCAATATCTATCCCTCCCTCCCTTGCTCCCTCTCTCCCTTTCTCTCCCTTCTCAGCCTCCACTGCCCCCTCCTCTTTTTCTTCTGAGACAGGGTCTCACTCTGTAGCCCAAACTGGCCTCAAACTCATGATTCACTTTGTGTCATTCTTCCAATTGCCAGAATCATAGGCGGATGAGGTGACTCCAGCTCTGGGTGTTAATCTCTTCAGTGTACCACTCAGTTATCTTAATTTCTACTACTTTTTTGTACATATCTTCTCTCCTCGTAGGATTCTAGGTTCTCTGGGGCCAGGGCTGGTTATTTAAAGCTTGCTTTTTCTCCAGCTGGCAACAGGCTTCTTCACTCACAGCTTTCTCATCACCCTATTTCTAGAGGACTCGCTGTGTGTATGGGATGGTGGTATGAACGGATGGTGCACTTGGGACTATTTGGAAAACAGCGCTGCAATGTCAGGATTTTGCTCACAGTCTGGAAAATTTACTCAGGGCCTGGAGGCCTCTGTAGATTAATGAGTTGTAAACATTTTTAATGTTTAGCCAATGATTAAAGATTTTGTTTTAAATTATAAAGCAACTCATTCCTATCATAAAAGTTCAAGCTGTGTAGAAATATACAAAAAAAAATATAACTCCCTCTCCTTCATTAACCAGTCCTATTTGATTTCCAGAAGAAATGAATTTTATTGTTTTGCTTTGTTTTGTTTTCTTTTGAGACAGGGTCTCTCTGTAGCCCCCACTGGCCTGCAACTCCCTAGGTAGACCAGGTTGGCCTGAATCTCACAGAGATCCATCGGCCTGCCTCTGCCTCCCAAGTGCTGGGATTAAGGCATGTGACACCATGCCCAGCTTTTGATATTTGCTGTATTTCTGTAGGTTTTTCTCTTTTATGCACAAACGGTGCCATTCTACACACATTTCTCTTTTTTAAAAAAGTTTTTTTTTAAAAAAATTTATGTGTATGAGTGTTTTGCCTGCATGTGTATAAGTGCACCCATGTCATGCAATGCCCTAGGAGGTCAGAAGAAGGTGTCAGATCTCCTGGAACTGCAGTTATGGATGACTGTTAGCCACCATGTGGGTGCTGGTAATTGAACGCAGGTCCTCTGCAAGAGCAACCAGTGCTCTTCTTAACGGCTGAGCCATCTCTCCAGTCCTACACATTTCTCTTAAAATATGTTTAGAAGAACACTTTTCATGCTAGTGCACTAGACCTATTCATTCTTTCTAACATAGTATGGTTTCCCTTGCATACATCATGCAACAGTGAGGATAGCGGAAAGATAGGAGACTGAACCATGGAGAACTTTCATGGGATTTCTGCAAGATGTAAACCAAGACAAGGGAAAGGGCTTAGTTCAGAAGAAATCATAGTCTTTGAGGTAAACTCCTTTTTAAAACTAATTAATTTGTCCTCTTAAAAAGCTGGGAGCACATCACTGAGGGAATAGCTCTGAGACGTATACTTTTCTTTGGAAGAGAAAGACTGGAATGTATGACATGAGTATGGTGTGAGGTTTTTATGAGAGTGTGATTTTTGGTGAGGAAATGATGGCCAGTTACTGGGGAAGTTCAAGGAATTCCTTGGAGAGAGAGAGAGAGAGAGAGAGAGAGAGAGAGAGAGAGAGAGAGACAGAGAAGACAGAGATAGCAGAATCACACAGAGAAAGGCAAAGAAAGAGATGGAGGACAGGGCTCAGCAGTGACCAGAAATGGTGGAAGGTGGCAGAAGGTTTAAAATAGTTCTATGAAGCAAACTCTTTCAATTTACATCCGTCAGTGTTTGCAAAGTTAGAAACGCTTGCCCAGCACCTTCCTCAGTATAGTCAGGGATACAAATAGAGAACAGATGTTAGTCCTCACGGACTTTCAATCTTGCATGTCAGATCGGAAAGAAGGTTAGAATTCGGAGGACAGTCCAAATGGCCAGACAGATTTTTTAAAAATATGAAGCTAAGTTAAAAAATTCCACTGGATCAATAATTTAGTCTTTCTCTTTTTCCCTCCATAGTACAGGAAAAGGTTATTAGGAGCCAGTTCAATTTGGCTCAAGGTCAGAAAAATCTTGGGTGCAATGAAAAAAATCTGAGTCTTAGAGCTTAGCTTAGAATTAGCATTAGACTTTGCTATGTGGCAAATCAAGTCATCTCAATGAGTTGCTTCTCTTACCATAGTTGTAAAATGAGAGTATAGACTGCTTAATGTTTTCTTCAGTTAATTACATGAAGTTAAAAGCTGTCTTGTGAGATCATAACTTCAAGTACTTGAAACCTGCTCTAAGTAGCATTTCTAGATTCTTCTAATACAGCCCTCTGCTAGCCTTAGAACTTAAGCATTAATAGTTTAACTCACATCGAGATAGTTATCTGACTATATATGTATGGGTATTTATATGTGCCATCCAGGAAAACCACTATGCCTGGTGCTTTTTGTGTATTGGCTTACCAATCTCCACAGCAATACCACAAAGGACGACATAATATCCCCTTTTTGCAGATGGTGAGAAATTTACTTGGTTATACAACTCACAGGTGGCAAAGTTGGCATGTGAATGTTCTCTGATGCCAAAGTCATGCTTTCATTTGTTTGTTTTGGGATAGAGTCTACCTGTGTTGCTCAGGGCTGATGTAGAACTCATTGGCTAGGCTGAGCCTCCTACCTCTGCCTCTGCTTTCCAAGTAGCAGGCACTACACACTCGCCTCACTGAGCACTGCCTATGCTCCTAACTAGTAGATTCTCCTGAAGCTGAACTTTCCAGAGTCGATCTGAAAATCCTTAGGCAAGCTGTATTCTGGAGACGATACCTCTAGAAGTTGCCAACAGAATCTCTTGAGCAATATTTTGTGAAGAATGTAGCAGCCAAATGTAGATTTGGGGACAGGTCTGAGGCAGGTTTGTGTGTAGCTGACTTACAAGGAATAAATGGTGGCTGGAAATGATGGGTATGTGTTTGGGGAGAGGTGGGAGGGAACTTCGGTGGGATGCAAAGGACTGCTCTCTCAGAGCTCAGCCATGTGCTAAGCAGAATGCAACTGAGGAAAGAATGGGTGGTACCAACACCTCTGCCAGCTGGGCTAATGTGGGTAGCTTAATCTGTTTCTTCATCCTTCATAGCTCACTGTTTTCTTTTTTTTAAATATTTAAAAATTTTATGTGTATGCATGTGTTGCCTGCATGTAGGTAAGTGCACCCATGTCATGCAATGCCCACAGAGCTCAGAAGAGGCTGTTGGATCCCCTGGGACTGGAGTTACAGACAGTTGTTAGCTGCCATGTGGGTGCTGGGAATAGAACCCGGGTCTTCTGCAAGAACAACCAGTGTTCTTAACTGCTGAGCCATCTCTCCAGCCTCCACTGTTTTCTTTTAAAAAATATTTTATTTATTATTTTTATTTTATGTGTATCGGTGTATTGCTTGCATGTGTGTAAGTGCACCCTTGTTAATGCTTGAGGAGGTCAGAAGAGGGCATCAGATCCCCTGGAACTGGAGCTAGTTATGGATGGTTGTTAGCTACCATGTGGGTGCTGGGAACTAAACCTGGGTCCTCTGTAAGAACAACTAGTGCTCTTACCCGATAAGCCATCTCTTCAGCCCCCTCACTGTTTTCTTATAAAGGAAGCTAATTGTGGCTACTCCACTCCCAGACCCACATGCTCTCAACAGAATTTCTATCTGAATCACAGACCCCTCCCCCATCTCCTCCCCAGTGAACTCTTAGACAGAGGAAATGAGACAAAAGCAAGAATCTGCACTGTGATCTAGATTTTCTTATTTAAGCTAAACCAACATCACTGTGCTGAGGTAAGGGCTTTCCTAAGAAGATTGTGTGTGGATAACATTGTTCTGCTTGAGGGTGAGATAAAACGTTGGCTTGGTAAGATGTGCATCAAGGTCTGCTCTCCCCATGGGAGAGCAGTCAGGGCATCTGTCTTGGTCTTGAGCCAGGGCATTATGACCCAAGATGGGTGAGTGGTAGTCAGTATGTCTGAGAGGGCACATTGCTCTGAGATACTGAATCAGGACAATTTGGAAGAAAGACCAGAAGTTACTACTGCTGAGCCCTGAAACTGCAGAGCAATCGTTGCACCTTAGCAGTTTTAATCTACTCTGGAGCACTCTATGTAGGAGACCCAAGAATTCTCTGAATTATTCCTTGTAAATACTGGTAAGCCTTCTGATTGGACAGCTTTAGCCTCCTGTACAAGCTAAACTGCAGTGCTGAATTTAAATTATCGGTATAAGGTCTCCTACATTAGAAACTTGAGGCTCTTTACTTACTTGCTTAGTCTCATTCAACATATTAGAATTAGGTTGAATTGAGTAAGGGCCCAAGATAAGTTTATTTAGTATTTTTCAGAGGGAGCCCTAGTCAGAAAGTTAAAGTGTCAAGAACAAGGCTATGCTTATGGTAAGAACTACTCTGCTTACCACAGGGAGTCAAGAACTGTCTTACTGTCAAACACCTACCTCTCCTTCTCAGCATTATCATTGCTGTGAGAATTGGGGTGATAATTGTGATCCCTGCTAACACCAGCACAGCAGCATACAGTATCCATGGTCTTGACTCTGAAAAAAAATTGTCAAAGGATAATCTCAAAGGCACTGTGAGGTAAAGACATCCAGAAGTGAGAAGATAGAGCCGCGTGTTTGTTTTCTATAGCTGTCTCCCCCAAGGGAGACATGTTCACATGGTTTTGGATCAGCTTTAGGCCACTAAGATTTCTGTGTCTGTTTTCTTACCCTAATTTCACTTGTTATACTGACTTTCACATTTCTAATTTTTTATAAGTATTTTTCTAACTAAGATGCTTTATTTTCCCTTCAGCTACCACCTTGTCTAATATTAAACTTATCTTTGCCTCTCCTAACGCAGTCTCTCTGCCCTGCTTCTCTATCTTAAAATTTCTAAAATATTCTGTGTCCATTTTTGGTAAAAAGGATGTGATGGTCTCATATGCTATTCCCATGCCCCCCAGCCACTCCCATGAGACACTGGTGGAAAGAAATCTGCTTTTCTTCTTAAAAAATAAACATAAAAGTGCTATTATTGCCTTTCAATGCAAATAACTATGTTGAACCCACCAGACCTGAACTGAAAGAAAAACCTGTAGTTTTTCCTGTCAGTCATGGTCATACTTTAAATTAGCTGGGTAAACTCAGGCTTGAAATCAGAGAACCAAATTCTGTAGCTTTCCGTCCTTCGGCCACTGTATTGAATCCTTTTGAACCAGAGGCAACGCTCTGGGAGATAGTGACTAGGACCTACTGTCCCAGCAAACATGATATGCAGCTCACTAATGTAATATTAGGCAATTACTGAGTATTTGCAGAAGGATGCTTTTGCCAGTGAATCTTATGTAGTAATGCATTTAGTCCTCAACAAATAATCCTAAGGGATATGTTCTTTTATTATTTCCATGTTGTAAGCAAGGCTACAGCATGAAGAACTTCAAGAACTAGAGGTGGAGAAGTGACTGAAAACTAAAGACTATTGCCTGGGAGTCAGAGACTCTTGGTCTTCAAGAGAGTTGTGCCATCGTAATGAGCAGCCAGGTTGAGCTTGAAACACTAGGGTTCTAAGTAACAGCACTAAGTTCTAATGCTGCTGGTGAAACAAATGTGCCAGGAGGTATGGACACTGATGTGTGAGGGTAGTTTATAAGGACCATTGTGGAGTAAACCTGGTTGTTGAACCCTTGAGGGGTATCTCAGAAGTTGAAAGGAAGGAATAGATGGGTTACAAAGGAAGAAGGAGAGTAATTGCAAACACAGTTCAGCTGTTTATAGAACTTGTGAAAATATAGATTTGAAATGATAAAAGGTTCCAGTCTGACAGCCACTCAGTAGTTTCTTTCTAGGTTGGAAAAGATTCTTTTTCTTCCTAGGCTTTTCATATGCCTCATCATCACAAGGAATCTCACATAAATGCTTTTCATTACAAGTTATACATGTTTTATCTCTGCCAAACACCCACGTCAATGGTCACGCCATCTTGACAAAAAATAAGGGGAACTGGGTGTGGTGGCCCATGCCTGTAATCCTACCACTCAATAGACTGGGATAGGAGGATTGCAAGTTCAAGGCCAGCCTGGGATACATAGTGAGATGCTGCCTCAAAAACAAACAGGTAAGCAGAGAGCTTATAAAAGATTTTTGACTTTACATAAAATTTGAAATCACTGCTGAGGCTGGACTCTGAATGTCATATGATGGCCAAGAACCCTCTGTGTAGGGGTGTAGGTCTGATAAGGAGTCTAACTGGTTTAGGGTTTTTACTGTCAATACCGGGAGAATCAAAGAGAAACCTCCCCAGTTTTGAAACAAGAAGCAGAGCCGGCAGCCCAAGATTCTTTCATCAACTGTGGAGCTGGTCCAGCAAATTGTGCTAGTAGCTCTTGCTATTTTGAGACTGTTTCCTCTTTCTTCTTCTAATGTATGCATTCTGAGAACTTCTAAAACATCTAATTTTAGAACAAACGTTTCAACCACCAATATCACTTTGAAAGATAGTATTTCTCCCAAATTTCATATGAGATTAATAAAAAATATAAAAGACCAAAACCCAAGGTGGTGCCTCTAAACCTGGATGGTAACAGACAGCAAACTTTCATTAGGACTTGCAGAAGTCTTCCTCTCTCCTCTCCCCTGGGGTTTCTTCTGGCAGCTCTGAGGCCCACCTATTCACAGACACCAGCAACTATAGGCACACGATTGAACCCCCAAGCCCATGGTAACACCAAGTCTCTCTGTCTTTCCAGGATCTCAGGAGGGTGAAGTCAATCTGCTGCCCACTTCCTGTAACATAAATGACCTGCTTCTGCCAGTTCTGCCAGATCTGAGACAATCTGGCCATAATCTTGAAAGATATTTCATTAACTCCAAAGTTTCTTTTTATATTTTGAGATACATATAAATCTATTGGTGAATTTTGTTACAGAACCATTGACTTAAAAAAAAAAAAAAGAAAGAAAGAAAGAAACTTAGCCGGGCGTGGTGGCGCATGCTTGTTCTCCCGCTTAGCAGCTAACAACTGTCCATAACTCCAGTTCCAGGGGATCTGACACCCTCTTCTGACCTCTGTGGGCCTGCAAGACATGGGTATACTTCAGTGCAGATAATACACTCACACAAAAAAAAAAAAAAAAAAAAAAAAAAAGAAACTTAAAGGAATTATAACGTTCACTTCACCTGACTCACTAATTCTATGTTGAGGAAATGGGTGTGTATATGTAGTGTCCTAGAAGAGGTCACTGGCAGAACTGGGTGAGATGAAAACTGTAGATTTTGAGGTGTGTCATTTGGCCTCCAGGGACAGGTCCCACTAGGAAAGTGGTGGCAGACTCTGAAGCCTAGGAGACATCTTGAGTCTGAGGCCCTCGTGGTGGCCACCCCATCCCTTCACCATCTTCCATCCAAAGTTGCCCCACTCTATCCTGTCCTTCCTGATGAAGCTTCAGCTACCCACCATGCCTGCCCAGGACTGATAATCAGGCGTCTCTTCCTTCCTCAGTACTGCCACTCCTGACCACTTGAGTCCCATGCTGCCTTCTCCGTAGGACTCTAGCAGCACCTGTGGTTTATGTCATATATCTTATATCCTATGTCTGGACAACATTATCTTTGCAATAGAGACTATTTTAACTGGCAGAATTTGGATGGATAGATTCAAATCTGAGGGTGCTAATTAATACATTTATATCTCAGAAAGACTTTCATACCCTCTTAGGCCTCAGTTTCCCTCATCAGTAAAATGAGTATGACAGTATTCAGTTCACAGGGTTGTTCTGATGAGCCAATACAAAAATGTACAGAACACATTCAGAGCAATGCCTAGAATCATGAGATCAATAAATGTCACGTGCTTCTACTAGCCTCAGTTCCCCAATGAGCTGCTAGGTTCTTGGAGGCCAGAGACTATCTCTTAAACAGTACTCCTCTTTCTCTAGGTACTCAGCACAGAAGTCCTCAGTAAATTCTTGTTGACTGATTGGATGGAACAAGAGAATGAGTTTGGTCTCAAGTCCACAAGTCATCTCATTGATGTCCAGAGATGCTTTAGTCCCATCATGCCCTTTGGTCATGACTTAGTCTTACCATGTGTAAATCAGGCCCAGAGGTTTCTATACCTAATGCTCATCCACTTGGTGCTATTCTTTAATTATGATGTTTATATGGAAACTAAATATGAAGGATTCGAAATCCTTAGGAATTAAGACAAATATGGGCACAATGCTGCTTTTCTAAAGTTTGTTGGGGTCGGGATGCCCAGGATTTCTGGAGTTTCTGGAAATATTTTCTTCCTTATCCTCTGAGTCTTTGATCCCATGGTTCCTCTTGCTCTGCCCTGTGCTGTTCTTGTGCAAGGTCTGTCTCTTCATTGATTTCTACACCAAACAAAAGCAAGACCCAAAGAAGCTTACACTAAGAATTTTATGTGTTTGAATCCTCTATTGAAGCTCTGAAGGGTCACAGGGAACAGATTATTGTGAACCAGGAGGCTTTCACCATCTGACAGACTCATTGCTTTTCCTTTTCCTATTTCTTCTGTGTTTTTCTGAGAGAGGATCTCTCCATGGAGCCTGTGCTAGCCCAGAACTTGCATGTAGCCTTGTGATCCTCCTGCCTCAGCCTCTTCAGTACTGGGATTAGAGAAATATACCATTTCCCTCAGCTTCTGTCCATGTTCTATATGAACAACATCTCCCTTCTCATTCAGAGCATCCAGGCCACACCTAGATTCCTTGGGGGAAAGGTCTTATTTTCTGCCTTCTAGCATTTATTAAAGCGCTAACCTAAATAGATACTATATGCCCTTTTAAAGAGAAATTTTAGTAGTGGTCTCTTTAATATGATAATGTTTTTCCATCTAGTGAGGTATAGAATTGCTACTTAGGTTGAAATTCTATAAAGGTAGTCCTTATACCTGTTCTTTTCTTTACACCCTTTAATTCCATCTGATAGAGGATATGAGGACACTATATATATATATATTCAATGAACTTAAATTAGTGGCCATATGAAGAGATCTTGGAGAACTGCCATGTACTCTTTTGTTAAGAATGATCAAGTATTAAATATAAGAAGGTCTCAGAATGCATGCCTGGTCACTTTCTGAATGCCCCGGGCAGGAGTCAAAGGAAGAACCAATGACCTACTTCACATAGCTTTACAGTAAAACACAAAGCTGGGAAGGGTGTATCTGCCCTCAATACATCACCTGTGCTCCCATTTTCAGACCAGAATCTCCAGCTCTCCCTCTTTTTAGCTCATTCATGTCATGAGACCTCTTAGAGTGATGATTCTCAGAAATCAGACAAAATTTGTTCTCAGGTCCACGAGCCCTTCATTGACAAACGCTACCTGAACTTTTTTGAACCAGAGGTTTGGGGCTTTTTCCCATGAAACCTCCGTAGCTAAGGAGGCCGAGAACTCCTGTGCTGGTTGGAAGAGTACTTTGCACATCTCTTCCCTCCTCCACTATTGCCTTTGGTTTGAACAAGAGAACTTGACACAAAGCCACACCTATAAGGAAAAATACTGAAGGCTCTTCTCCCTTTTTGTCTCTGAAAAATCTGTTATCACAGAGCCATAAAAGCTTCTCTTTCTCTCTTCATGTCCTCAACCCATGTTATTTTAAGGAATATGAAGAAAAGAACAAAAAAGAACCCAAGAAACAAATGTCGTTCACCATGGGAGCTACTGAGATGCTCATATAACGGTCTCTTTCCTGCCTTTCATGTGGTTCTCTCAGCAAGGCTGCTGGAGTGGAGCACAGCCCCTTGAAGAAGACAACGATCTTCAAGAGACCTCTTCTTGTTCACAGCAGTTTCCGGTCAGAACTGGGGGTGGGGAAAGGATGCTCACAAATCCTGTACTAATTTAAGGTCCAAGACCATCCAAGTAAATATTTTTACAGAACCCACACTTTCTTTTTCTTTCTTTCTTTCTTTCTTTCTTTTTTTTTTTTTCTGCTGAGAGTGCTTTATTTGCTTCGAGTACTACAGTTTAAAATTCTCTGCTCATAAACCCACAGGTAACTATTTCCCAGCAGCAGGAGCACACTCAGACTGAAGCAAACAATTTAATATTCGTCCCAAAGAAGCCATAGATGCTGATGTCTGAATTGGTGCTTAGACATGATGATCTTCGCCTCTAACACATTTAAGCCAGAAGTTTCTGCAATCTAACAACTGCTCACACTGAGCCTCAAGGGGCAGGAAGTTGGAAAATACATAGGACCTAGTACTGAGGAGTGCTCAGAAACTGAGCAAAGAAGGCAGACGAATCTCTCTGAGAATGAATTACAAATTTCCAGGCAGAAAATACTAAAGATTTAAATCAGAATGGGGGTTGGAAATGCTAATATCAGGTCCTGTCATGTTCACAGCAGTTCTTACACTGCTGAAGGCCAGCTTCTTTCTGAGATCCCAACAAAAGCCACAGCTCCATGTCCTCCATAAGATATAAGCCCACATCTGCATGCCAATGTGCATAGAATCAGAGTAGAACCCACACTTTCTAAAAAGATCCTTACGCCTGCCTAGTCCACCCAGATAGTGTTGCAGAGGGTACTAGTCACACCCCAAAGACCCTTTCTTCCATTCTTTTGTGCCATTACAAGTCTTGCCTGGGCACATGGCTTCTAAGCTAATAACTTTTCTTCCTAGCTTTTGGTAATGTGTGTTACCATGTAATGAAGCTTGAGTGTATGAGAAGTGTCCAGACCCTACCCATCCTTTCACCACTGTTGTCAAACTTGCTAGGTGAAGTTGGCATTAGAGAGGACTTCCCATAGGTGTGGAACATCTAGGTGACTCTGAAAATGAGGGCTTTGTGAAAGGGGAATACTCTGGAACTCAAGTGTCAGTCTTTTCTTCCACTGAGTCAGCATGTTCGCTAATCTCTCAATAAAGAGCTTTCTTTCAAGATGAGCTTCCAGGGGCATTCCCTTCTAGTTGAATATTTAAGGTTTTGTATCAATCAGCTTAACACAGGCACAACAATTTCAAAACAGTGATTAAGGACAGCAGCAAGTCACACACTATCTACTGTTGAACCACATCAATGGGCTTCACATGACCTAGATAGAAGACTTTGTAGCACCCAAGAATTTAGAATTTGCAATAAAGATATTCATTATGATAAACACTGAAAATGTATGAAACACCTAAATGGCAGTTGGAACAAGAATATCTATGATTGAGAGCCTGCACAAACATCCTTCAAATTTCTTTTCAAGGAACAAATATATTCATGTTCCATTTGAACTAAGTCCTTATATCAAGAGATAATGCTGACATTACATTGTATTTGGTCTCATCATACTGTAACCAGCTTTGAAGTTTTCATTAATTAAAGTGAAAAATATCTCTGAAATCAGTTCTCTGACTCTTTAGATGACAACCTGTGATAAATCCTCAGACCTCACCGTTTCATCCTAGGCCTGGGATTTCCCTTCTCTGCACTCTAAAAGAAGCCTTTGTGAAGCTAACAGTCACTGCTTTGATCCAGGTCTTATCATCCCTTGATGGGTGACTGCAGTAATGTCCTCTTGTAACTACTTTTTTTTTTCTTCTGTTTCTTCCTGACCCCAGTGTATTCTCTATACCACTGCATTTCCTCCTTGAAACGCAAAATTAATAGTGCTGCTCTAAAACTCTGATAGTTCCTATCACCTTCAGGATAATGTCGACTAGGACCCAACTGTATCTGCTTCTCCCTCTGCTTAGAATGCCTTTTGTCAGTTTGAGTAATTTCTCCTTACTCTTCAGAACTCAGTTTATGCCACATCTGTGATGATTTTGGAAAGCCAGTGTTATTCATTCCCTCCTTTTGTTACTTTGCACGTACTTTTTTTCATATTTTTATTTATTATTTTTATTTTATGTGTATGAATGTATTGCCTGCATGTAAATGAGTGCACCTGTGTCATGCAATGCCGCAGAGGTCAGAAGAGGGCGTCGGATTCCCCTGGAACTGGAGTTAAGGACAGCTCATAGCTGTCCCGGGTCCTCTGCAAGAGCAGTCAGTGCTCTTAACAGCTGAGCCATCTGTACTTTGTTTTTATAGCCTATCATGCCATGTAATCAAGTATAATGGTTTATTTCTAGAACTATCTTCTTCCTTAAAGACAAATATTATATCCTTAAAACAAAAATCTTTGTGTACTTAGTACACATAGCATAATGTTGGGACATAGTAAAGCCTCAATAAATGTTTTGCCAAATTAAATACAGCACTTTAAAAATTAGTAATATCTATTTTCAAACACAAATCAATAGCCTAATGAAAGTGGGTTTTCAGTAATTTAGGTGGCCTGGTGTAGAGAAAAAGCCTTTCCGCAAACTGCCTGTGTGTCTGGGTGGGTGTGGTCCTTCATCTCTGGAGGTATGAGACTCTTTACTTGCATTAGGAGTTAAATTTTGTTCCCTTAAAATCCACATTTTGAAGTCCTTAGGATGTGACTTTGGAGTCTTCACAGAGAGAGATAATGAAGTTAAAGCTAAGACATTGGGGTGGTGCCGTGGACTTCATTATCCACTCCCCCCAAATACCCCTCATATTCTAAAGTTTGAAACCTCACCAGAACTACATCTGGGAACAGGTTGTTACAGAAATATTTAAGTTTAAGTGAGGTCATTGATGTGAGCACTTATCTAATCTGACTGGCATCCTTATAAGAAGAGGAGAGACAGAGACACCAGGGCTGCATGTGCTAAGGGGAAAGGCCAATGGCAAGTCAAGGAGAGGTCTCAGGAGAAATCAAACCTGATGACACCTGGACCTTGAAATTCTAACCTCCAGAACTGAACTGTGAGACAATAAATTCCAGAAGTTTAAGTCATCCAGTTTGTGACGCCTTATGATGCCCCTGGCAAACTAAGACACCTCGGCAACTCTTAGTAACAGTTCTTGTTGACATCCTTTCAAACTGAATAATGGACTATCTCCTGTAGGAGGAATGTCACTTGGTCACTTTTGTCACCTTCCAGATGATGAAAAGAGGTCCAAGAGAGGAAAGTGGCTGCCCTATGCCTAGTAGTTTTGACTGGATGAGATCCTGATAAGATTCTATGCAGAGCACCATGTTCCTGCCACTTCCTGTCCCTCCATACCTCATAAATCCCATTTCATGCACAGTAATCCAGTTCACACTAATGTATTCTTCATCTACAGAATGGCTTAAATGGGTAAGAACATCTTTATGTGTTCTCTTAGAATGCCCAAAGTCAAATGCTCCTAAGTGTAAGCTTTGTGGCCTGCCAAGACTTTATTATGTTCGACTTAAGATTCTTGTCCAACAATCTTGAAGCATGAAAAGAGCCCCTGTCCTCACACCCTGTTTTTAGATAAGACAGCGTAAAATGTTTGCTGCCCTGTCCTTAAACAGGCTGCTACAACCAAGAAGGGTTGGGCTGGCATAATGGTTATTTCTTCCTCACCTACAAAGAAAAAACCCGACTTTTTCATTATGATTTTTAAGGCATTTTAAGTGCATTCTCTCTTTCACGAATACCCATGAGGGTTCCAGGAAGAGCGAGCTCAGTTTTAACATTTACTCTGTAAATCCTCACTTAAACTTTTTATAGCTTTTCTTTGCCTACAATGTGAAGCTGTTAATACTATCTATATTATTTGGTTGTAAGAATTAAATGAGATGCGATGTAGCTGATAGACAGTTAAGACCTGTTAGCTACTGTGTATAGATGAAGAATCTAAGTCTCACAGAAGTTGAATGTTTTAACCTTGTAAGTAGAAAGGGAAGCACTGGATCTAGGCCCTCTCGGGCTACATTTTCAAAGCTTCCCACTATGCAATACTGTTTTCTTGGTCTTTCTGGAATGTTATGAATGACTGTGGGCAGGGAAAGGGATCTGGATTAGGAGGCTATCTTACATATGATTTGTGTGCCACATGTAGGAAGGAGAAAAATGGCTGGCTCAATGGCATAGCTGCATTAGGTTCAAGGAAGAACTCGCAGCATGGATGTCTTTTCTCTGGACTCCTCCAGGGGAGTCTCTGCTACTCAGAGATCTCAGTTATGCTGAAGTTATGCTCAGTAGCTACATTCCCCTATCCTTCATCTCTGCTCATCTGATGTCTCACAGGTAACAAGTTGACTGTGGACAGGACTGTGAAATGACTCCTGCCCTCTTTCCCAGGCAGTGAGGTGAATGCCAAGATATAAGTAATGCTTTTCAGGGCTCTCCCTATGGCGGAGACACACAGTCTGGTACAAGAGGGCAGTGGTCTAGTCTCTTACTAAGTAGTTATATGGGCTTACTTAATCAACTTTCTTTCCAACTGAATAATGATTTTTTCTATTTAGAAAAAGAGAAAATCTAATCAAAATATTTAGGTTTAGGCATTAACTTACAAGTTGAAGAAACTTGAATACATTTCAACTTTGTGAACTTCAAGTTCCTCGTGTGTAAGATGAGGCTGATGATGGCACTCATTTGGGAAGGTTATTTGAATCAGAAAAGATGATGCAGTTGAAAGTGCCTTGCCAATAATTAATTCTGTGCTACCAAATTCATGATTATTTCCCCAGCTTCTCATTCCAGATCTTAGTCTCACCTCTCTGACTCCTCTGGCCCTCTGACTTACTATAAGATTCACAATTCATTCATAACAGGAGACCCTTCATTCTTTCCTGTGCTGCATTATGGAGCAGATGCTTTGTATCTTTACGGTGCTTTGCTAAAGAGCTGAGATCACATATCAGATTTATCCTTTTCTTACAGCATAGGTAATGGGTAAATATTTATTGATGGTATAGAACATCATTCTATCAATGGCATGGACTTGGGACTCAGGACTGCATTTCCTTACCCAGACATCCTTTCAGGTTGGATCCATGGCAGGAGCCAAAAAGAAAGGATCATATCTGGAGACCTGAGTTCTGGTTCTGATCCAGTCCACTCCCCTTTGGCTCCCCATTTATTCCTCAACTGTGAACCAAATGTAAATAATGTAATACCACCTGGGACAACATGAAAGCATACTTATTAAATGCACCTGGAGACTTTGGCAATAAAAGGAAAATACGGGTACTGGAGAGATGGCTCCGTGGTTAAGAGCACCTGCTGTTCTTCCGAGGACCCCAGTTCAATTCTCAGCACCCACATGGTGGCTAATAACTGTCTGTAACTCCAGTTCCAGGTGATCTGATACCCTCTTATGGCCTCTGCAGGCATTGTACACAGGTGGTGCACTTATTTACATGCAGGCAAAACATACACATAAAAATAAAAATAATAAAATATTTTAAAACAGAAAATATGAAGTGTTTTTGGCAAGCTGAAGGCCTTTGTTGTGGAAACAGAGCATTGGCCAAGTTAGAATAGGGTTTTTCATTGATAAAGTACCCTAGCTGCCACCAGAGTACTCACCTGTAGAATCTAGTGGGCACTCATGCTGCAGGTTGAAGGTCTGGGAGCGGCTGCTGACTGGGTTGCTCGCATTACATCTGTAGATGCTGCCATTGCGTTGGGGCCCAACGGTGATATTCAAGAGGTGGGAGCTGTTATGTGGGCTCGGCAGATGGGTACCTGCCTCATCACTCCAGCTGTAAGTCACGTGATCCCCTTTCTCCACGGTACAGGCTAGTATCAAGCTGCAGGTCCTATTCTCCCAGGCTCTGTTTAACACTTTAATTTCTGGAGTAGAGACCTGCTCTGTCAGGAGAGGAGGAAGGAAGCCATCACTGAAACAAACCTCCTGGAATTCTCAACTGATTTTTTTTTTGTTAAAACAAATTATGGCCAAATGGTATTTTTCCCTCCCTGACCAGCCTTCAAGTGTGTTACCTCCAGAAGGGAGCTGTTGCTCACACCATGTCTCACCCCCACTTAGGCCCTTTCCAGGACCCTCTTGAGACAGAATAGAGAAGTATTTGTTTCTTTAGTTGTTTCTTTAGTTCCCTTCAGCCGAAACTGTTAGGACTCTACTTGTCTCTCCTGGTGTTCTCCATCTAGATTTTTCTGTCATATTCTATAAGAAGTAGAATGGGTTTTGGTTGGCTTAAAGTATGATGTCCTAGATCAAATATCATGAGCTTTCAGTAGAAGGACTTCATGAATAGTGAGAGAAAGAGAGAGAGAGAGAAAGAGAGAAGTGCTTTGTGAGTCTAAGGCAGGGATAGGTTTTTACTCATAGCCACAGGCCCCACCCATGCATGCTACTCTAATGCCATGAAATAGGCAAGGTAAAAGG
This sequence comes from Nannospalax galili, assembly GCF_000622305.1. Classification (NCBI taxonomy): domain Eukaryota; kingdom Metazoa; phylum Chordata; class Mammalia; order Rodentia; family Spalacidae; genus Nannospalax; species Nannospalax galili. The sequence continues at coordinate 230,696 of NW_008344599.1, read as the reverse complement.
GGAAGTTATAGCTGTGGTAGGACAAGCACAGTGCTAGCATTTCACACCCATCTTCTTTAATTCTCTCAACAATTATAACTCATAATAATTACTTCTACTTTATAGGTGAAGAAACAGAGAAATGGCACGTCTTAAAAGGCATCACACGGCTTCTAAGACAAGAGCCCCAGCCTGACTCGAAAATCAGCCTCTTTGCTCTGGAGAAGTAAGTTGTGGTTGTATGTACCACACTTTGCAAACCACTCAGTTGATTACAAGGTGTGACAAAGACAGTAAACTTGTAGGAACCAAAGGGCAGACCATATGCCGTGCACATTGTTTTGAAAAACACACAATGTGTGGCCTCCATGCTCCCAGGAGCCTTGTTCCAGAGTCACTCTCGAAGTGGTCAGGACTTCTGAGTGCCCAGCAGAGAGCTATGGGAATACCGTGTGCTCTTCTGTTCTCTTTACGGGAGAGGGAATGCTGGGGCAGGAGACAGTCAACAGGGGAATTCGTGTGTCTCTAGATACCTGGTGGACTTCCTGCTCCATCCTCAGCCAAATAAGAGATATCTTTGAAAATGCAAAGAAACCCCAACATGTCTGTCAGGAGGCCTGGACAAATAAGTGAGCCTCTGGGCCCAAGAAATAGGAACTCTGAGGCTTTCAAAGAGAGGAGCAATGGTTAAAGAGGCTAAAAAGCTCTGGCCTGGATTCAGGTGGACCTGGGTTCTAGTTTAAGTAGTGCAACCAAACAACTTTATAATCAGATCCTTCATTTAAATGAGAGGAAAAAAAAATGATTTCTTCCACCATGTAGGCATAAGCCTAGGCCGAGGCTCAGGGCTTAGTGACCCACCTGTGGGTGGAATTTCAATCTCTTTAACCTAGAACTCCCAGTGCAGTGAACCTCCTACACAAATGTGGGTAAGAACGCGCAAAACCACTTGTGTCTGGATTTCAATGCCCTTGTCTATGAAAGAGAGGTTGAGTTTGCTCAGTTGTATTCAAACTTTTTAAAAGTCAAGAAAAACTATTTTTTTTCCAAAATAAAATCTTATGTACAAACTAAGACTACTGGAGGGTAGGCCTCCGGTTCACATGCAGCCAAGCCCCCTTCCTTTCAAAACAGGGCACAGATCAGCTACCACCAAAGTGCAATTTGAAAGAAAGATAGAAAAAGAAAGAAGAAAGAAAGAAAGAAAGAAAGAAAGAAAGAAAGAAAGAAAGAAAGGAAAGAAAAAAAATGTCAGTCTCTAAAATGCTTCCTTGAAACTTAAGTTCTCCTAGGACTAGATGATCTATCAAGTTGCTTCCGATTCCACATACCCTTTGCTTCTGAGAAAGGCCTAAACTCTTGGACAGAGGACATTTTAGACCCTCTAGGAGGATACAGGGAAATGCCTATTATTACCATAAAGCTTCAGTTGCACACAAAAGTGCTGAACTGACACATTTTCCTCCAGGCTCATAAAGTACCATCCTTCTCTCTCCTTCCTGCTTCCCAGGATCCTCAGGCTCAGATTTTCCCAATGAAACAGGTAGCCATTTTCCTGATAATCTAGAGTGCCCCCTTCAGGTAGGTCAAGAGACACTATTTTCTTCTTGATGCTGCTGCTGGGAGATGTTGCCTTTGTGACAAGGATGCGGATGCTCCTGTTCGTGCTCTTATTTATTCGTTCATATGTCAGAGGCAACCACGTGTCGCTTCCCAAAGGCTGGAAAATCTTTGGGCAGTTCATCATGCCCCCACCTGTGGGAAGGAGAGGAGAAGACTTTAAAATGGAAGAGCTGGAGAACCACATTGTTGAGAAATGACAGGCTGAAGCTCTCCTTCCTCTTGAGCTATCCCCACATTGCCAGGCCCTTAGTGGTCTACAAAGGCTACCACAGGGGTCCCCTCTATATCCTCAGTATTTCAAAATTTTCAATGGGGACCCCAAAATTACTTAAGAGAGCTACATAGACTAAAACACTGGGGTTCTACCAACTCAGACATTTAGTTAAGGTACATAAAGCATAAATAAAGTAAATGACTTCTCAAAAGTCACATTAGAATCAGCAGGATCAGGACTAGAATCTCTATCTATAACTTCTCTGCCAGGGTTCTCACCAGCACTGGACATACAGGACGAAGGGTGGAGAACAATGAAAAGGAGCCCAGGAACCAGTTACAAAAGCATCATGTCGGGTGATAAGAAGCAGAGGTCTAAGGAATGTAGAGTCAGGGAGGTGGTGAGACACAATTCCAAACTGAAATCCTGGCTCTCCAAAAATCCTTGATATAGTTAATAATGCTAAGGATGAGAGAATATTTCCCTTTTTTAAAAAAAGGCTGAGCTAGCAAGAACAACAACAAAAAAAGAGAGACACCAAAACCACTATAAGGGACCCTACTGCTGACTATTTAACACCTCCTCTTTGCTCAAACCCACAGCCTCTCTCTCTGTCTCGCCTTCTCTCTCTCTCTCTCTCTCTCTCTCTCAGTTGCTAACCTCCTTTTCATTTCGCTGAAAAAATATAGAAGAAATAAAAAATGAATTTCAATTTTTGACAGTCCCAAACCATTCTGCATTCCCATAGAAGGCCAGCCTCTTCCCTTAATGGATACTCACTCATTTTTAGGATTTGTTTGTGTAACCCACCCCCTGTGTCATCAGTTGCCTTCTGGTATCCTTCCATCAACATACATATGCAAACATGCAATTGCCCTTATTTGAAAATCCTCAGATTCCAGGTCCATCTTCAGCCACTGTCCATTTTCGTTTTCTCGGGGAAGGTCCCTCCGTGTCTGCTATTCTTTATTCTTACTCATGGGCCTAATTTCTCCTGCACTGACACCAAGTAAATATTCTTCACTACCACTCATTAGGACACATAGGTCAAGATCAGAGTCTGCTCTATGGAGCCAAGGCAATTCTCGATCTTTATCTTATTTGTTTCCCAGGAACACTTGACACAGTTCATCACTCCCTCCTTGAAACATTGTCTGTATTGGTCCCTGGAATACCACACTCTCCTGACTTCCTATTTCATGGTTTATCCTTCTCAGTGTCCTTGGAGGAAAACTTCTGTTCTTTCAGATCCCTAAATAATGGAATATATACCAAGGCTCAGTACCCAGACTTACTTTCTTTTCTTTACCTACCTCTATCAAATCTCTCATTCAACTGCAGAGTTTGACATATCTCTGCAATATTTACAGTGTTATATCTTATAGCTAATCCCGTCTCAGTAGACTCTTGAAATGACATCTGACTTAGCCAATGAACTCTCCATGTCAAACATGACCAGTCACCTAATGTCTTAGGCCCAAACACTGGAACATTCTTGAGTCCATCCTTTCTCACACTCCACATTCAGTCTGACAGAAAATCCTGCTGGCTCTAATTTCAAAGTAAATTTGATATCCAAGCACTTCCCACATCCTTCCCACCACCATCATCACAGGCCCAGTTACTACCACTGTCTTCCAGCTAATCTCCCAGCATTTGCACAAGGGACAGAATAATCCTTTAAAACCATGTCTGATATCTGTATGTCTTTCCATTGCTTTTAAACTTCCAGGGCTTTCTAGCACTTATAAAGTTCACAGTCCTTGGCTGATGTCTGTAATTACTCTAATTCTATAATTGCTCCAATTCTATTTCCTGGCTCCCCTCACACTATGCCTATACTGACTTCGTTCCTTAAACTCATCAAGAACATTCCTGCCTCTGAGTTTGCATTTGCTGTCTCTTCCATTGTGTACCTGGATAACTCATTCCTTCACTTTATTTTAGGTTCCTCTTCAAAGAATATCTTCTCTGAGAGACTCCTCTGACCACATATCTAGAATAGCCTTCCCGCAATTGCTCTTGTCACCAATCGCATCTTGTATCTGATGTTATAGTGTCCATTTGTTACTCTATTGCTCTCTGGTCACATGAAAGCAATGTCTTCTGGAGAAAGAACTTTATGTCCCTTTTTTTTTGTCTGAAGACCTAAAGTATTTGGTACATAGGAAGCTTTTAAATAAATATAAGCACTTGTTCAGTTTACAAGTGCTGGAAACCATATTATGTCGGCAAATCTCTTATTTAGCCTTGCCTAACATGTATATAACCTAATTTAACCATAAGTTCGTGTTCATGAAAGGAGCACATGACTCAGGGAACATAGATTGTTCTAGCAGATAAGAAATTCAGAAGAGTAAAATAAAACCACCTGCTTCAGTAATGGGTCTAGCCAGAAAAGGCCCCTTCACAGTTGGGTGTTACTAAGATGAGCTACTGGAAATTTTGGTAAACTGGCCAAAATATTCTTGACATCAAAATGCCCTGAAATCTCTACACTGTGCACTAAATGGCCCAGTGAAAATTAACTAAGGACTAGTAATTAGGATAAAAGAAAATGCAGCCCACATGGGCTAAAGTCAGAATTAGTGTGACTGGTATATAATTGTTACAGAAAACTGGAATAGATGATTAGGGATTTGTTCTTTGGGCTATTGCTAATATTAACCCTTAAAAGAGAGTGCTCACCCCTGCTGATTGATTAGACAAAAAGCCTTATTTTCATTGTGGTTGTTGTTTTTACATAGGTATATGAGGAAGTACATTGGACTTTCAGCCACACTCAGGAATACCCGACTATCCAGATGGCACAGCTCCCCTGATGGCTTCACACCCAAATTATACAAAAGTATCCAACAGTGATCTAGGGATCCCTGAACCTAAGTTTCTATATGTGAAAGAGAGAAGACAGAGCCATACATGGACCCCTTTCTTACATACATTTGGGGGGAGAACTTAAATGAATGTCATTTCTCAAGGAGATCTGATATTCAAAAAAAATTAAGAATCACTATTACACTGTTGACTTTTTAGACTAATTTTGACATGGAGAAGGAAAAAATGGAAAATTTACCCATTCTAAGACCATAACTCTTCACTCTCCCAAATGTCTCCTAGACAACCTTACCTCCCACATGACCCAGCAGATCTTTTGTGTTTTCAAAAGATAGGATTGGCAAAAGGAAGAGAAAAACGGGACATGGTCACAGTATGGAGTAGCTAAACAAACAAACAAAAGACAGAAAATAAGAGGAGAACAAGCAAAGGGAAAAGAAGGGGCAGATGAGGACAAACTGTGTGTTTTATACACAGAGGGAATAGAATCAATCCTCACCAGGAGGAGACCCTAACACCTTACAACCCACATGAAGAATGATGATCTAACTGCTTCGGTGACTGCCTGGGTCTAGAGGGTACTTGAAGTCATCTCCACCCAAGCACAAGTGGAAACATAAGTGGGGCTGTAAACCCTTTAAGTGGAGTACCGTCTCTGAAACATCCCACCACCTGATGAGGGTTTTCCAGTGGGCCTGTGATTCAGTCAGCCTGTTTACTGAAAGAGATTCGGAGGAAACATCTATACTCTGCACACCAACTCACTTTCCTTCATGGTTAATTAATTCTACTTTGAAAGTAGGTGATTCACATGGGACCATGAGCAGTGGCCTGAAATGTGCAGGATTTAGCTAGCATATCAGAAGATGGAATTCTACCTCATTACTTTTTTTTCCCTCATCCGGATACTTGACCCGGGCTTTTAGCATCTTGCTAAAGCATTTTTTAGGAGTAAAAGAGACAGGACTCACTGGCCCCACAATACTAATGGTAAATTCAGGACCAGGGAAAAAAAAAAAGGTAACTTATCTAAGGTTGGTTCTTTTGTTTTGTTTGGGCCTTGCTCTAACAGAGATCTGCCTGCTTCTGTCTCCCAAGTTCTGTGATTAAAGGTATGCACTACCACACCCAGCTCTAAGTTTGGTTTTTAAATAGATGCCAGTTAAGTTCCTATTCTATGATGCTAAATGAGCACTGGGCCCTCTGTGGCTTAGACTACTTGAACGTATTATTCCTCAGCCTAAAAGCATGGAACACCTTCTCTTTGCCTGGCCAATTCCTTCTCTCTTCAGTTCTTCACCTTGACATCTGAAGACGTCCCTCACTCCAAGCTGAGCTTAGGTTTCCCTGTCACATGCTTCCTATATACATTGCATCCTTCATATCACTCATCACATTTTAAACTGCTTCAATGTTTGTCGTTCTCACAGAGGTATAAGCTTCCATAAGAGTAGAGACCGTGTCTGTTTTATTCACTGTGGGATCCTAATAGCTACCTGGAACATAGTAAAAGCTCAGGAAATCCTTGTTGACTAAGTGACTAAATAAAATGAAATGAGTTAAATGAATGAATAAACCAGTAACAATGTGAGTCTAAGTTTTCTTTCCACAATCAAAACGTACTCTGTTTTATCTTTGTAGCATCCCTAAGTGGTGTAGTATGAGACATAGCATTTGCCCTTACTTTCCAGGTGAGGAGTTGGAAGTTCCTTAGCTGCAAACCCTAGGTTTAGGGTGCAACAGACTGCTTGTCATTGCACAAGAGCACTTGTTGTAATGCTTTAGCTCTGCATTTGTCTCTTCCCACAGCACTCTCAAGCCTGAGTAGAACTCATATTTGAAAGACACAAGCGACTTACAACCATGTTGTCTACAGACAAGATTAAAGAAAGGAAGTTCATTTTCATATTAATCCATTTTGTCTTTCAACAAAAAAAAAATGTTAAAATGAAAACCTGTATGATGAAAAAAGTTTTATCAGCTTTCCAAATTCCACATCAAGTGCTTCACACATGCCTTCTACATTCTCCTATAATTCTATCAATATCTCTAACCTTTTCAAAATTTTTATACTTTAATTCATTTCAATTCAATGCATAGTCTTCAATTATATGTATTTTACTCTAATTTTATTGTGGGACATAGATACAAATTTTATCATTCTTCCCACTTCTCAAACGTAACCTTATCCAATTTCATTCACTAGAATTTCTAGAGTCTGGCTACACAAGTGCAAAGAAACTGTTAATCTACTCTGTGCTTCTCTTTCATCATTTGTAAAACTGTACAATTATAATAATAATGATGACATTGATGATAATAGTCTCATGGGGTTGGCTGAGAATTAAATGACAAAACACATAAAATATTTAACACAATGCCTCGTGTATAGCAAATATATTCTATAGCAAGTACATTCTACTGTTGTTTATAAATGGCCTCTCATATTCCAGGCATTATATTGGAGGCTTATCAGAAGCTGTGGTTGTTCGTTTTGCCTCCCATCCCCACATCTTGACTGGCCATATTATATATCCTCAGTAGGTTAATGATAAATAGAATCCTTGAAAGTCAGTCTAAACCAGCTTCCTGATGCTTTGAACTCTAGTCCAGTGCTGAAGACAGATAAAGGAAAGGTATTGTACCATAGCATTAACATTTTGGAAGAACAGAAGTGACAAGGTCAATATCTTGGCATAGAACAGGCCAGTGGCCAGACTAGGTTGGGCCAAGCCTGGAACTGAGGTTTGTCCCTCACTTCTTACTCAAAGTATGTGAAGGAGATGGGGATAACCTGCATGGAGGAATAAAACACCCCATTTGTGGAGGCTCATCAATATGATACATGTATCTATAGTAGGCAATATTGATAACCAGAGGCGCTCTGCTTTTGCAGGGGAGGAGGATATGAGAAACTTCCATGCAACTTTCCTATGACCTTAAAACTGCTTTTTTAAAAGATTCTTCATAAATTGGAGGATCTAACAAAGCAACTGATTATTAGACATTATGTGATACCACATTTTGCCTTCCTTGTGAATTCTTCAGAAATGGACTTAGCGTTTAGATCTAATTCAAATATTCATGGAAACATTAGACAAGTGTTTTGAAACTATCTGCGAACTGGATTTAGTTTCTATGTAGATGAGGCTCATAATACTTTTCCAGAAATGATGACAGGGAAAGTGTTTGGAGACCAGCAAAAAGTGACATTGTTAGACAAATTAATGCATGAAATAATTTGGAGAACCCTGAGGTTGTTTCTCAGAAACTCCAGCCTGTGCTGTGTCAGCTATAAAGAATATAAATTTTCCTGAGAGTCCAAGAAATATTTGACATTGGCAATAGAAATATAACTTGACTTCTTTAAAGAAAAAAAGTTAAAGGCTATTCCCAGTAAAATACAAAAGACATAAAATTTATTTTGTAGCTATTTACACAAAATAGAGGAAAAATCTTGACTTTGGCTCTTGAACATGTCAAGGAGCTATATAGAAGTTGTATAGAATCAGCATGTGAAGGTCAAAGTAAATAAACTGTTATTGAGGTCAGTGAGAAATTCCTTTTATTGGGAAGAGACATGTGGGCTTCTTGACTTTCACAGTTCTGAGAACTGAAAATTGAGCTGAGTAGGAATGGGAAGGATAGTGGGTACTGATTTTATAAGAATTAAGTTTCTTTGCTAGGTAACTAATGCTGTCATGACTGACCTATCTCATTTGCAAAACATTTCTATCTGGGTTTTATTGTGGTTTCACAAAAGAACACATATTTAAAAATAAAAAACACTGAAAATTTTAATTTATTTCAGATGATGGGATGCAAGAGATGAACAGCTGCCAAGTGAGGAGACATGCCTTATGGGGCCAGGCTGGTTCTCACTAACCAGTGACCCCTGAAGCTTAAGTAGAATAGCTGCTAGTTATATCTGAGATGCCATGGACAAGACCAACCAAGCAGAAAAACAGAAAAATACATCCCATTGTTCATCACTCCTTATAGCCACCAAGAACTATGCCAAAGATGATGGGGTTTCAAATGGGGCTCAACAAGGAAGGTTTGGCTCTCCCTGTGAAGAAGGTCAGTTCGGCTTTCTGAGCTCTAAGGAAAAATGGAGATGGGCAAGGTCCTTCTCCTCATCTGAGAGTCTAACCAGAGATCTCATATGCAGCACCCCACATCCCTGGCATATTTCATGACTTTTCCTAGAAAAGTCCATAACAGATTTGTGGTCTTGAAAACCCCAAGATTAAAACACCCTGGCCCTCAGGATTTCCCCCCATCCCTTTCCTAATGCCACCTCCATGCCAGAATGCCTCCCTCAATCTAATTAATGACCCAAGACATGTAAACAGAGGGAGCTCCATTCACATGGTCATCCCAACATTCACTGATTAGCACTGTTTTTCTCAAATTCCCTTTCTTATAGTCTGATACCACTAAACAGAAAACAACAGCTTGTCTTAGAAAGAAGAGCCAGCAAGACAGAGGCAAAGTCCAGCTCCAAGAACACTGTGCCACCTATTGGGCCCTACTGCTGGGTCTCCTGATTTGCATTTCCCACATTCTGTAACCAGCCGGGCTCCAAAAATCCCGTCTTCTCCCCCTCTTGCTACCTTGGAATCTTCTCTAGCTAACCACGATCTGTTGTCAGCCAAAGATCTGAAGTTTTCACTTCTACCCCTTTTTGTCTCTATAACCCTCACTTTTCATTAGACGGTGTTTTGATTTGTCTGCTGGTGTATGTGGGTGCCCTCTTCCACGGCAGGGATGCAGGACAAATCTTCTCCCAGGGCTCCATCCTTTCAGCTCAGATCCATAGCCTGGTCTTTGCTGGAAGGATACCCATCCAAAACCAACCACTCATCCAGAACTTCAACCAGAGTCTCTTACCCAAGAGGCCGGTTACGGATGTAACAGGTGCCTTTGGCTCCTGGTTTCCTTAGAGACCAGTGTTGATGATGCTAATCCCTGGAACCCAAGGATCCAGGAGCTCATAATGTTCCTTCCTCTGAAAGATGTAGTAGAAACTCAGCCAGTCCTTAAGGAAGAGGTAAGCAAACCACAGTACCCAGCCTCTTCTCTATCTGTGAGGCTTTGCTGAGTCCCAGCAGCTAATCATAGGACTCAAACCCTTAAACAAATGATCACTCACCTGTTTGGTAGCTCAATTCAAAAGCCAGGGAAAGAAACAGTAGGAAGCTCAACGAAAGGAGTCCCTTGGGATCCATTAGCCAGTGAGGAGAGGGATACCCAGGTGCCTGACCTGGAGCACAGCAGCGGCTGCTCACAGTTGCCCCCGGCAGACAGAAGCAAGCTCCAATCAGAGAGTGCAGCCTCTGGTGTCGAGTTGGTTCCTGAACCAGCTTCCTGTCTCAACTGGGGTTTTTTCTGCCTGTGTCTCAGGGATTGTTCATCTCGCCTCGGGTCTTAGGTCACTTTGTTGTTTTTGAGAAGGACATACAAGTCATGCATTTAGACCCATGAGAACCGGGAAAGAGGCTGTGTAGTCACTTCAGTCAAACTCTGGTTTGGGGTAGAAATGAGCCCCCCCCCCCCCCCCCCCTCCTTTCCCTCTCTCGTTCTCGGAAAATGGGTGCAACATTGTTTCTGGAGGTCTTTCTTTGTACGTCTGTTCG
>NW_008344599.1:214651-220347 GCF_000622305.1 Nannospalax galili | reverse complement strand
TGGCCCCCCCCCCCCCCCGCACTCTCCTTTCCTTAGTTGTTTCCAGGAAATGGGTGACACAGTTCTCTGAGCAGTTCTCTCTGGTAACTCTTCTTGGGTGCTAAGAAAAGATGGACTTTGGAGAGACCATCCACAGCCTTGGTAATTCCGAGCTGAATTTTTGTAACTGACTTTCAGTGAGATGATAGAGCTCTTTTGATTTGCTCCACAATTTCATTGAACACCTCTGCAAGTCAGACCTGTGCCACAGTCACAGAGTGATGGGGGGTGAGGAAGAGCAGACCATTGGCCAAAAGCCCATTTCCCTGCTGGGCACAGTGTGACACAGAGTGAGTCCAAGAAACTGCCTTTAATTTAGAACTTGTGTCTCAGTTTCTTTAGGGAGACAGAATGGGAAAATGAAACTATTTTAAAGTAAGACACTAAAAACTCCTACGATCAGTGCTCAGAAGGAGACTCTGAAAGGCCAAGTTAACTGGGTGTGGGCATGTGAAAGTGTGCATGTGTATGTGTATGTGTGTGAGTGTGTGTGTGTGTGTGTGTGTGTGTGTGTGTGTGTGTGTGTGTGTGTCAGGGTGTGTGTGTGTGTGTGTGTGTGTGTGTGTGTGTGTGTGTACCATGGTGTGCCTGTGGATGTCAGAGGACAACCTTTCAAAGTCAGGTCTGTCCTTCCACCACGTGGGCTCCTGGGAATGACAAATACATTTACCCATTGGGTCATCTTGTTGGTGCCCAGGTTAATGTTTTTAAAGCCCATTATAGGGCACAGGTAGCTTTCTCTTGACCTCCTCAAAGGCTGCAGGGTAGAAAGAGCGGATGATAAGGAACTGGTTCTTGTTCCTCCTTGTTTTTCCTGTTCCTTCTCCCAATATCCAGCTTCACAGTAGTGATTTGGACTTGGGACATTCCAAGTCATGAGAGCTAATTGATTATTTTTGGTTTTTGTTTTTGAAACAATGTTTGGCTATTAAACCCAGGCTGATCTCAAACTCACAGTCCTCCTGTCTCTGCCTTCCAAATTCTGGTTTTACAGATGTGAGCCATCATGCCCAGTTAACTTGTTAAATTTTCAACAGTCCTGTGAGTTGATTGCTAAACTTGGTCACTGTTAAATTGTATATACTTTATAAATGGGAAACGAACAACTCAAGCCTACATTAAAGACATGTTGTGTCCTCAAATTATACAGCTACTGGAATGTGTGTTCCAAGGTATTTATATATGTTAGATTTTTATAAACTTAGAATAAATGAATTATACTTAATGCAAAGCAAATACAAACCTCAAAACTCATTACTCCCTAATTATCTTATGATGCTACCATCACCTAAGCTTTTATGTCATGAATGCCTCTTGAATCTCTATGATGGGAAAGAAGGATTGGATCATGAATACTGCTGCACCTGTCTTCCTAGCTCTGTACTCAGTGTCATCACCATGGGAGCTTTAAATCAGCCACACAGGGAGTTAATATCATAGAAATTGAAATGACATAAATTAAGGTTTTCGAGAATGATGTGCGTCTTTGAGTCATATAGCTTTATCTACTGAAGGCATGTTTCAGTGTGCTTGTATCAAGCCCCTCTCTTCCAACACTTATGTTCATGTTTATTTTGCCCATCCTCTCATTTCCAGAATGAACCCCCTTCTAGCCTTACCTTGTGGAATCTCTGCTTCATGTCTCATGCTCCTCTCTGCAAATAGACATCAAGATAATGGGGTGGGGGGAGTTGAGAGATGGCTCAGAAGTTAAGTCTACTGACTGCTATTGCAGAGGACTCAAGTCCGGTTTCCAGCACCTACGTGGTGGCTAACAACCCTCTGTAACTCCAGTTTCAGGGAATTAGAGCCATATACTGGCCTCCACAGGTATTGTACACACATGGTACACCTGTATACATGCAGGCAAAACACTTATGAACATAGTAAATATATAGTATAAATATATACTATTTATTTATTTTTATTTGTACAAGTGTTTTGATTGTCAGTATGTTTACTGGTATGTATGTAGTGCCCTGCAAAGGTCAGAAGAGGATGACAGATCTGCCATGTAGGTGCTGGGAATTGAACCTGGGTAGCCACCTCTCCAGCCATATATATATATATTAATATATATATAACAGTATATATGCATATATATACTTATATAAATATATATTTTAAAAGGTAATTCAAGGTATTAGACTACTTAGCGCAATATAAAATCAATGATAGTATGCATTGAATCAGAGATAGTGTAGATATAAGATCTGAGACCTTGTAGTGAATTCAGTAGTGTCCCATCTCAAATTCTTATCTCCTCGGACTATTAGAATATGGCCTTATTTGAAATGAGAGTCCTTCAGCTATAAAGGAAATAAGAACCAAGATAAGAGAATACTGACCTTTTACTGATTAGAGGACCCTAAATTCACCAAGAATACCTTTAGAAGAGAAACAAAACAAAGCAACACCAGAAGGCCACATGAAGACCCAAGCAGGGATTGGATTTATGCAACTATATCCAAGGAATGCCTGAGACCCCCAAGACCTGAAAGAAATGAGGCAAGATTCTCCCCTAGAACTTCTGAAGGGGGGCTGGCTGTGTTAATGCCCTAGGTTCACAGGTTTATCCTCCATGACTGTGACAGAATTAGTTTCTGTTGTTTTAACTTACTGATCTTGTGATAGTTGTTAGAGTAGCCACAGGAAGCTAATACAGGTCTTGGGAAATTTGGCTAGCTCAAGGCTGTCAGGATTTGTATGAGCAGTATGCAGAGCTGTTTCCTTCACCTATAGAGAACAGATGTTGCCAGATCAGACCAACAAGGAAAGATGCACAGGTGATAATGTCCTGTATTCACAGAGCCATTTCTTAAAAGGCATCACGTTTACTACCTTATTTGATCCTCATAATTGCCCTGGGAGCAGACAGAACTAGTGGTGGTGTAAAGCAGTATCCAGACCAAACCTAGTAATTCTGACTCTGGGAAAAGAGCACTTTCCCTGGAGTATACTTATTATTCCCATGAAGACTCAGGAAGGTAGGTAGGAAAGAAACCCCACTAACTCAAACTCTTGAGATTTCCACATGCTATTCCATTAATCTTTCCAACAGTAAGAAGCAGGTATAATTTTCCCCATTTTACATATTGAGGTATAACTTGCTGTACAACTTGTTCAGTGGCTTAGAGGTGAAAAGGAAGGAAGGGATAAAAAGAAAGAAAGAAAGAAAGAAAAAAAGGGGTTCAAATCCAGAATTATCTGACTCCATCTGTGTTTTCTCTATTCACTGCACATTTCCACTACACTGAGCAAGAACCATGGCCAATCTTTGTGCTCATGATAACCAATAACTTATTATATACAGAATATTTCTTCTGGCACAGACCAACAAGCCATGAGCAGTGGGAGGATCCTGGGCATATACCATTTCCCGTTCCCAGCCTCTACCATCTGTGGCACAGCACCACTTCCTTCCCTTGGGCAATATAAAGCCTCACCCTAAGAGTGAGGGGGACAGAACTTCTGAGAACAACTTTACCCAAATTTTGAATAGTCTTTGCAATAAGGCCATTTCCAACTCCTTATTTTTAATGAATAATTATGTGTGTTTGGTGCATATATGTGTGTGCATGTGGACTCATGTGTGTGTGAGGGCAGGAGATCAATGTTGGGTATCTTTCTCTATAGCTCTTTTCTTTATTTTTTTTTTTTGAGACAAGGTTTCTTACTGTACCTGGACCTCTCCTTTTTAGCTAGACTAGCTGGCCTACGAGCCCCTGGGAGCTACCTGTTTCTGTCCCTAGCCCTGGAATTACAGGTACATAACTCTCGGCTTTTACATAAATGCTAGAAATATAGCCTTAGGTCTTCAAGCTTGTGTAATGAGCACTTTACTGTCTGCAGGCCATCTTTCCAGTCTGCATCTCCACATCTCCAACCCTCCCCTCTTCCCTCTCCCCCCATCTAGTCTCTCTCTCTCTCTCTCTCTCTCTCTCTCTCTCTCTCTCTCTCTCTCCTTTATGACAATGGGTGACAAAGTGACCTGCTTGATAGTGTCTGGGGCTGATGCCTCTGATCATCTTTGCTTCCCACTCAATGACCGCCTTCATCATGGCCTCTGGCTAGAAGGCCTATAGCATGAGCTAGCTCTACAGAGAGGAGACGCTGAGGGACATGCCAGACCATCTAGTTGCATAGGGCTCACGATGGGCAGACTTGTCTGGATAAGAAAAAACCCACAAAACCAAAATGAAAATACAAAATTCCCCCAAATTCTCAGCATCTCCTAGGAAACCTAATTGCAGAGTCTAAAACTGGCCTGGGGAAAACACTGGGAAAAATACCCATGTATCTGCCCTGCTGGGTAAGATGAGGAAGCCAACTGAGGCAGGTGTGATACAGGGGCTGAGCAGATCAGTAGACCAGAAAGCCTTGTTGTGGAGTGGGGTTGTGGGTGGAGGTGAGGGAGAGGGGGTGGTAAGTGAAGAAGGGGTGGGGAACTGGACTGAGAGGAGCTCTGGCTCAGATCCAGGCCCACACTTTAACTGGTACCACACCTATGGGACAGAGATTGCCCACTCCAAGTCCCTCATGGGGTTTCTCACATCAGTACCTCCCCCAGGGCTTGAGATTTAGTTCCGGGCACTGACATCTAAGGGTTGAGAAATACTGTGGACATCTGCTGTCAGAGGACTTCCTCTCCAGACGTCTTTCATTTTCACTGATGCTTCTGCTGTCAGACCCTAGAGCCAATGTGGTGGGGGAATCCTCCCCTCCAGGGGCCAGCCGGATTGACTGCCTCCTCACTGTCCCTTAAAGGGTAACTGGAGAGAGAGAGAGAGAGAGAGAGAGAGAGAGAGAAACTACTTTACAGACTCTTTCGCCCGTGGTACTTTTAGAGCACAGTGCACCATTGGCCTGCTTTTACTGGCATGAGTTGTTAGAGAAAGGGAAATGCCTATGGCATGCTACTCCTTCTAGGAAAGAGCTACATTCAGGAACCAGGGACAGTGGCTGCTGAGTCACCAGCCTCAGACCAATTCTGTGCACCCCAAACTGCCTTTCATAACCATGATCCACTCTCTTAGACAAAGTGGTAGATATGACGATAGTTTGCAAAGTACCCTAGAAACCCAACTACCTGCTGCCAGCCCGTTCTTCCCTTTACACAAAGTTCACACTGAGGTTTTTGTTTTATTTTGTTTTGTTTTGTTTTTTTTCTTTAGAAGTTCTAGACAGCTCTTTGGCAAGCCTACTGAGTGCTTCTAGCAAATGCTGGTGAGAAGCAGAACCCATTCTTTGGTCTGAAAAGTTCTGGTCTTTACCTTTTCAGTTACTTCCAAAAGAAAGAGAAAGAGAAAGAGTGAGAAGGGGGCGGGGATGGTAGCCGCATGCCCTATGAGATCATTCAGTAGCCCCCTGAGGTTTTTGCAGAATATTTATGCAGACCAGAGCAGGCACTCCTGCACCGTCATGCTGATGAAGTGGACTGACCCAAAGTAGTCCAGGCTACAGGAAAAAGCTTGGATGTTGTACTAGGCTGACAAATGGAGTCTATGAAGTTTCAGTGAAAAATTCTAGCTAGGGTCTCTGAGAAAGACAAATTGTGGTAAGTAACAGCATGTAGTAATAAAAGCAGCATGGTACTGACGTAGAAACACACACATTGATCAATGGAATAGAATTGAGGGCCCAGATTTATTTATTTA
>NW_008344599.1:210833-214618 GCF_000622305.1 Nannospalax galili | reverse complement strand
TAATTTGTCCGTATTGAATTTTTGTGTATTTCATAGAGAACATCCCAAATAATCTTAATCATCTTTATACCCCCGACCCCATTGGCACCTTCCCCACAGCCCCCCCATCCCACTGGAACCCATATACTCTGCCATCCATGTTAAGGCCCACTGTGTCAAGTCAGTGTCCCCAGATGTTTCAGTGCAAGTCCATCCACTGAGGTCTAGTCAGCCTGTCTAGAGTCCCTTGTTTTAGGAAGATCAGCTCTTCCTCACCTAGCAGTAATCAGTGGCCAATATTACTTCAGCTAAGATTGGAGCCTGCTGCTCATTTACCCAGTTCTATGCTGGGTTTTTGTCTGCCTGAGTTTGCGTGGGATTTGTGTATGCTGACACCATTATCATAGAATCATATGAGCAGGGTCCCAGGAGCTTGCAGGACTCTGTTTTCATATGGCCATGCACCTCGTCCCTGGTTCTTACAATCTTTCTGCCCCCTTCTTCTGAGATGCTCCCTGAGCCTTGGGTGGGTGAGGTTTAACATAGGAGTCCTGTCCAAGGACCAGCATTCTGAAGACTCTTAATCTCTATGCTTTGGCCCTTTGTGACCTTTTGTGTTCCTGAGGGCCCAGATTTAAATTCATGCATTTACAGATACCTGATTTTTGACAAAGTAGTCACAAATATATACTGGAGAAAAGACAGTATGTTCAACAAATAGTGCTGGTATAGCACTTAATAGCAGCATGTAGAAGAATGAAACTGGATTCCTATCTCTCAGCATCTCACAAAACTTAACTCCAAATGGATCAATGACCTCAGCATAAGATCTGATACTCCGAATAACACAGAGAAGAAAGTAAGTAATATGCTGGAACTTAAAGGCACAGGAAAGCACTTTCTGAACAGGACTTCTACAGCATAAGCATTAAGTCTAACAATTGACAAATGGGATCTCACGAAAGAAAAAGAGCTTCTGAATAACAAAGGATACTATCATTCTAGTGAAGAGGCAACCTTCAGAATAGGAAAAATTTTTTACCAACTCTGACCAAGGGTTAGTATCTAGAGTACACAAAGAACTCAAAAGGCATTAAAAAAAAAAAAAAAAGCCAAACAACCCAATTAGAAATTGAGGCAAGGAGATGAACAGAGAGTTCTCTACAGATGAAACACAAATGTCTGAGAAATACTTTAAAGGATCTTCAACATCTTTAATCACCAGGGAAATGCAGATTAAAACCACTTTGAGATTTCATCTTACCCCACTAAGAATAGCTAAGATCCACAAAAAAAAAAAAAAAAAAAACAATGACAAATGATGACAAGGACATGGCAAAAGGAGGACTCTTATCCACTGCTCTGCAAATGGGCAAAGCCACTATAGAAATCAGTGTGGAGATTCCTCAAAAAGTTAGAAACTTATTTACCATTTGATTCGGCCATACTACTCTTAGGCATATACCCACAAAGTCTCTACCCTACTACAGAAATACCTGTTCATCCATGTTCATTTCATAATAGCCAGGAATTAGAAACAACTTAGATGTCCACCAACTGATGAATGGATAATGAAAGTGTGGTACATACATACAATAGAATATTATTCATCTCTTAAAAAATGAAATTATGGGGCTGGAGAGATGGCTCAGTGGTTAAGAGCACTGGCTGCTCTTCCAGAGGACCCACGTTCTATTCTCAACACCCACCTGTCCTTAACCCCAGTTTCAGAGGATCTGATGCCCTCTTTTGGCCCCTGTGGGCATTGCACAACATGAGTGCACTTGCTTACTTGCAGGCAAAACATTCATATACCTAAAATAAATAAAAATTATGAAACTTGCAGGTAAAATGGATGGAACTGGAAACAATCATCCTGAGTGAGGTAACCCAGACCCAGGCAGAAAATATTGCATGTTCTCTCTCATAGCTGGATACTGGCTTTGAAATCTTAAATATGCATGTTTCCATTTGAAAATCCAGAGAGGTCAGGAAACTAATAAATGGCCATGGGAGGTGGGGGAAACTTCCTGGGATGGAAAGACAGCTAGAAATGGGGCTAGAAAGACAGCTCAGTAGAGGACCCAGGTTCGATTTCTATCACTCACATGGTGGCTGACATCTGTAACTCCAGTTCTGGGAGAATCCAACTCCCTCTCTGTCTTCCACAAGCATTGCATGACAGAAGTGCACTTACACACATGCAGGCAATACACTCATATACACAAAATAAAAATAAAGATTAAAAAGGGGAAAAGGAGAATAATAGAGTAGGAAGGGTTAAAAGAGGTGGGGAATGGGAAGGTAAGGCAGGGAAGGGAGTATGGGGAAGGATAACTAACACTAAAGTCCTTTACAAAAAGCCATATGGAAACCTACCATTATAGAACCTACTTAAAGTATATATACATATACATCTTTAAAAGATATTAAAAGAAGTTACTTTATAACAGGAGGACATTGCCCCTACTAGACACCATAGGCTATCAAAGTAAAGTCCAATGCCAGGAATGGACTCCCTCTTTTGAAACTGTGGACCAAGGGTCCCATAGACTCTCAAACAATACTGGTCCTTGCTCTTGGGTATTCACCAGAACTTCATGGTAAGACCCTATTGCTGAAGATGCTGCATACATGAGCTGTAGAACAAACAATGAAGAATCAAGCTGGTTCCGACTTCAAAGTCTCATCTGTACTGTCTAGCTTTCATAGTGTTGGAAGTTGCTATGCATGCTACCTGAAGAGAAAATTTATCATCAACCTTACCCAGCTGTGAATCCTGCCTACAGCAATGATTGGTCTGGCAAAGTATGGCAAAAGTGGCATAAATATTTTAGGAGTAATCAACTACTTTCTAATTGGATTTAAGGTCTGCTCCATAAGATGGAGCCCATACCTGACATTGATATCAGGCCTGGGAACCTGAGGCTAGACAGCCCACAGGCCGTGGGAGAGTGCCTAATACAATTATTCAGCTAATTAGATATAGTATTAAACTGATTCCTAATGACTTATTGTTATATTCATAGATTAATTCATCTCTCAACCCTCAGCAGAAAAGCTTCCCTATACAACAGGAATCCACACTGGCTAACATGCAGAGAATAAGAGGCTGCAGAATGCTTATCTTTGACTAGAAACCTGTATCAAGCTTCTGCCTCCCAAGGCTCAGAGATCACTGCAGAAGAGGAGGTGGAAAGATTGTAAGATCCACAGGTGCTGGATAACCAGAAGAGAGCAGAGTTTTCCAGGCAGCTAGGAAGTTATTCATATGAACTCACAGCAATGCTGACAGCATGCCCAAGTCCCACATAAGCTCAAGCCAGACAAAATCCCAGCATAAACATGGGGAAGTGAGTAAGAAACTCCAACCCTATCTGAGGAACTATTCACAAGGCTGCTGGGAGGGGGAGATTCAGTCTAGTTTAAGGATGAGACTCTTGGTAGGTTGGCCAGGCTCCAGTGGATGAACCCACACTGAAGGGCATTTGGGGATACAAACCTGACTTTATAGGCATATATATACTATATATATAATGTATATATAATATATAATACAAATATATTGTATCATATTTATATAATCATTGGATCATATTTATATAATCATTTGGATCATATTTATATACCCTGCCCTATCTGTACACCCCTTTATTACTCCCCCACCAAATTTCCTGTACTCCAATATACAGATAGGGCAGTAATAAATGTGTGTGAAGATAGAGCAGAGGTTATAAATATGATCCAAATATATTGTATGAAATTGGTAAAAATTCAATAAAAAGGGAAAATTTTATGGTTTTTAA
>NW_008344599.1:193599-210636 GCF_000622305.1 Nannospalax galili | reverse complement strand
GGGAAAATTTTATGGTTTTTAAAATTTGTGTGTGTGTGTGCGCACGTGTGTGTGTGTGTGTGTGTGTGTGTGTACATATGCCGTGGGACTCATGTGGAAGTCAGAAGATAACTTCCAGGAGTTGGGTCTCTCCTTCTACAATGTGGGTTCTACGAATTGAACTCAGGTAGTCAGGCTTGATGGCAAGTACCCTTACCTGATGGGACATCTTGCTGGCCCAGTTTTAAGGCTTTTAAGATCACAGTTTTAAAATCCTGTGATGTTTAATTTTATGGCAACTTAATGGCACAGGGTGCACAGATTAAGCTTTTTTTTTTTTCTGAATGTGTCTGTGAGAGTGTTTCTAGATGAGATCAGTATTTGAATCAGTGGACTCAGTGTTTAGTGTGACTATAATCATCCAGTCCTTTGAATACCTAAAGAAAAAACAATAGATGGAGGAAGGAGGGACTCACCCCCTTTAGCTTCTTGACTGTCTGCTTGAGTTGGGACATGCCTTCTCTTTGCTCTTGGAATGGGATTTCTATCATCAGAGTCTCTGTTTCTCAGACCTTTAGAACAGGTAAGCTCAAGCCAGACAAAATCCCAGCATAGACAGGAGGCAGTGGGTAAGAAACCCCAAGCAGACCTGAAATACACCGTTGGCTTTCTTGGGTCACCAGCTTATAGACTGGCAGATCATGAGAGCTTTCAGCCTACAAAATCATATAAGCCATATGTATACACATATATTTCTATAACAGCTTATTTGTCTCTGCTTCTTTTAAAATTGAAAGTATAACATATCACTGAAACAAATTTTTAAATAAAATATAATCTTCCATAATTCCCTAACCTTGACAATACTTGCATCCAAGTTTGCAAACCTCCTCCAATGTAGGAATCACTTTTACATTATGGACATGCTCTGGACAAATGGCTTTTAATTAATTTTGAATCAAAAAATTAATCTTATCTTGTTTATAAGGTAGACAAGTTTACTGAGTCTTGTATGCTTATAACTTAAAACATATAGCCTTATCTCTCATGAGCCTTCCTTGCCTTTTCCCCAGAACAATGTTTGAATGCATGTGTATGTTTTGTACTGTCAAGAGCTGCAAACAGTGGAGATTTGTTAAAAGCAATAGATTGTCCCATTTATGTTGCAAACAATGGATGGAATTAAATAGATAACATCTGTTTGTGGTTGTGTGTGTGCTGTTCTAGGTCAGTAGGGGTCAGAAGATATATAATCCTCTGATAAGACAGTCTCTCTTTTCCTCTTCTTCCCCATTTCATGCTAGATGTCCAGTTTCAATAAAAGAAAAAAAGCACAGTTCAGAAAGAATTCTTAAGGAAGAGGTTATCATAGCAGTTCAGGTCCCCTCTTGGCTAAAATGGATGCTAAGAGTCAGGCTGTCTTTACTTGGGCATTACTGTAATGTGGCATCGCATAGTACCACAGCACTCCAAATATTTGTTTGTAAGGTAGCATAGGAGACCAGTCCAGAACTCAGAGAGATCTGGCTTCGAGTCCTTATTCTCATGTTAATAAATCATGCCACCTTAAGCAAATTGTTTAATCTCTCTAAGCCATGCTTTCCTCATGAACGACAGAGGCAAATTTAGGAATTGCATCATAGAGCTATTAGGAGATTAAAATGACATTAATGCAAGTATGGTGTTTGGCATAGTGCTTGGTATGTGGTAGCCATTTTACATTGGATGTCTGTTACATTTATTGCTTCTTAGAGGTGGGAATGAGAGATTCAATGAAAACACCAGGTAACTGAAGCTAGAGATGCACAGGAAATACTACCCTGAGGTCAAGATCAAGGACAATCCTTAGAAATATGGAACAGAATGCTCAAGTGCCTTGCAAGTCAACAGCATTCCTGGGCCTCTCTAGAAAGCACAACAAATTTGCAGCATCATTTAGAGACAGAAGCACACTAATGACCTCTAAGAACTTTAAATGGTTGAATAAAGAGAACTAGATTTTATGGATAAGTATCTAAAATTCTTATTATAAAAAATTCAAACTTGGCTGGGTGTGGTGGCGCACACCTTTGATCCCAGCACTTGGGAGGCAGAGGCAGGTGGATCTCTGTGAGTTCAAGACCAGTCTACATAGTGAGTTCCAGGACAGCTGGGGCTACAGGGAGACTTTTCTAAAAGACTATTGTGTGTGTGTTTGTGTGTGTGTGTGTGTGTGTGTTTGTTTGAGATCAGTTCTCCATGAAGCCCCAGCTGGTCTGGAACTCATTGTGTGGATCAGGCTGGCCTTGATCCCACAGAGATCTGCCTGCCTCTGCCTCCTGAGTGTTGGGATTAAAGGGGGTATGCCAACATGCCCAGCAGACTATTGTATTTCCTAAAGAAATATAGCAGT
This sequence comes from Nannospalax galili, assembly GCF_000622305.1. NCBI lineage: Eukaryota > Metazoa > Chordata > Mammalia > Rodentia > Spalacidae > Nannospalax > Nannospalax galili. The sequence goes on along the minus strand of NW_008344599.1, from coordinate 208,265 downwards.
ATATGATCTCAGCACAAAATAAGAATAGTAAAATGTAAATCACAATTGAAAATTGGAAGAAAAGTGAAAATATGAACTGAATTTTTAGCTGCATTTGATTCAGTTTCACAAAATCCACATATAGTAGGATTTGAAGCCAGCACAAAAATCGCAAGGTGCAATAATTGCAAGGACAGGTTAACCAAATGAAATGTCTATAAGATCTTCATTTTATAGGTTTATTCGCTTCAGTTTGTCCTCTTGCAGTATTGTGAAATTGCAAGTCAACAAACAACTCTGGGTATCATCATAAGTAGACAGCTGATAGACTATTCTCAAATAACATTTATAGTCAAGATGCCAGTGCTAGGAGCAAAAACATTGAAACACCCCTTGCCAAGTAGGCTATTTTTTTTGAAGTGTTTGCCTCAGTGGGCTATTTGCTCCAGAAACACATTTGTAACTGGTACACAAAGTATGTAACACATACTTTTGTGTTCATTTCATTTAACACATCATGAAAAATCCATTGCATGCTATTGCTTAGGGTTTTTTTTTTTCATCTTTTAAAAAAAATATTCTATTCTTTTTTTTTTTTTTTTGAGATAGGGTCTCCCCGTAGCCCCAGCTGCCCTGGAACTCAATATGTAGACCAGGCTGGCCTTGAACTCACACAGAACTACCTACCCCTGCCTTCCAAGCGCTGGAATTAAAGATGTGTGCCGCCATGCCCAGCAATAAGAATTTCTTAAAGAATATTATGGTCAGGCTTGGTAGGTGAATGCTTGCTGAGCATGCACAAAGCCCTGGGTTTGATCCCCAGCACCACATAAACTTGGAGACGTAGAGCACACCTGTAGTCCCAGCACTCTGGAGGCAGGAAAATCAGAAGTACAAGGACATTTTTGGCTACGCATTGAAATAAGGCCATCTTGGACTACATGAGACCAGTTCTCGAGAAGAAAAAAAATTAAGAATATTATGTTCATTATCTCGCTTTGAAAAACAGAATAAATTAAGATCATGAGATTGTTTAAATGTCAAGCGATAGAAGACATTCTAGGTGGTAAAAGAAGTAAAGATCAAACTCAAAGATAAATGCTTCCTTCTTCAGTAATCCTTTCTGAACTTTGTTTTGTTGAGAGAAAGAATAAAAAACAAAGCAATCGGAAATAGATCCTGTCTTAAGAAATGTTTCTAGAAATGAATAAATCAGTTAAGAAGAGGCATTGAGCTGGATGTGGTGGTACATGCCTGTAATCCCAGCACTCGGGAGTCAGAGGCAGGAGGATCCTTGACAATTCAAGACCAGCCAGGTCTATATAGTGCGTTCCAGGCCAGTGAGAGCTACATAGCTAGACCCTCTCTCAACCACTACCAACCCCTTCCCCCAAAAAAATAATAAAGGAAAAAGAGTTTTCTATTTCTGTCAGATTGTTAAGAAAGATGACTCATTGTTCCTATTTTTTGATGACAGAACACAGATAAAGGCCACTAAAATGTTGAGTCCTTCTTTCATCTGGGGCCAGGTGTCTGGGAGGTTAAATGCCATATACTCAGGAGACACCTTGAGATCCAGCTGTCCTGCTTAGCTTTTCTTCCTGAAGAAACTTCTGCACAGATATTCCTCTTGTACCCCAGAGCATCTACTGTCCTAGTAGGTACTCCCAAGACTACTCAGGGATGGAACTGAGAAAAAGACAAGCAATTATGAAGCTTCCTATTTTGTTCAATAGGCTGAGAATAGAAGAACCTGGGTTTTTGCTCACACAGGTGTTGTAGGACACGAAGTTAAAATAACATGAGAACTCTGAGCCATAAAGCTTATCTTTCCCATTAGCCCTACATCAAGTCTAATTATTATTATTCTCAACTCACAGATGAGAAAACTGAGGCTTACAGAGTCAAATAATTTGCCTGAAGTCATACATTAAATAAATATGAGAGGCAGTACTTAGAGACAAACTCCACCACATCCTACCAAACTGGCCTAGGCTACACATTGCTTGGGAAAGTCATTATTACAGTCTTTAATATCCAGAGAGACAAGAAGGCCAGACAGACAAGAGCAAGAGTACAGCTGTGGCTCTGGGACTTGCTCCGTCACATCCCTTGCTGGGCTCTGTGCCCCATATCCTGATGTACTTATGATCAGAAATCTTTTGGCTCTTGACCTCTTTAGTCTTTCCTGTTTTTTTAGGAAGTACCCTGATACTGATCTGAGACTGTCTCTCACTCTTTCCCTCTGCCCTGTCTCACCCAGCCTTTTGAATCCTTTAGCTCTCAAGCCATTTTTGATCACTAGCTAAAGTTTGTAGCCACTGCCTAATTTCCAACCTTCTACAAAGCTGGCCATCTTCTGCAAAGACATCCTCAGCCTCCTGCCGCAAGCATGACCTTGATCTCCTGGTCCTGAGTTATATGTCAAGGCTCCATGGGCCCTGACTCATCTGTCCACTTCTGATTTCAGAAGTCTCTATTTGGGACCTTTAATACAGCTCTAATTCTTCCTTGAATGATTAATGTGTGAAAATTTACATTGCCACTCAAAAGACCTATGGGTCCAAGTTTATCCTCATTATAACGAAATTTTTACACTGGTAATGTTTCAAGTTCAGAGGTAAATGCAGCCAAAGAAGCATGCAGGCAACTATGAATTATAGCTTCAGGGACTTCACTTACTGCCTATATGACTGAGGAGAGGTCATGGTGCTGGTGAAACCATTTCCTTACCTATGAAATGGTGTACAAGTTACCTCATGTAGCAGATGCTGTGATGTGCCACTCAGATCCCCACTCAGGACTTGTTCTCCAGTAATGAATTAGTGGCTGACAGTTCTTAGCTGAGTTCTTCTCAGGGATGCCTCTCAATCTTGAGATCAACCCACATCCATCAGCTAGTCAATTGGCAGGTAAAGCAGTGTAGAGGCCCAGTACTCTTGCCTCAGTTTGGAGTATCCTTGAAAGGTCCTCAGGAATGCTCCTCAGTAACCAAAGCCTGCAGTTGAATTCATAATTCCACCCTTTTATTCACTCCTATTTCCTTTCTCCTCACAGGTAGGGACTGGTTTCATCAGCACTCCCCCAATAAACTTCCTGCATATGAATCTCTATTCCAAAGTCTTTTTTTTTTTTTGGTGAGAGCCTGACCTAAGCTAACTCATAGAGTGTGGGGGTATTAAACCAAGAGTGTATAGAATACATGACTTGATATGCCACAGACATGTTTGCAAGTTCCCTTGTCTTCCTTTTTTATTTGATCTGTTTTTTATTCATTCCTAAGAAAGACATACAACATAGTGAGGTCCTTCTACAGGAAGCAGCATCCTTCCCCATCACACCAAAACTCTCTTCTATGTGCAAACAGTTTAATGCATTCTTGGAAACCATTCATCCTTTAATGAGAGTCACCAAAAGTTTTAGTCAGGTAAGCAATGTGTTCATATTTTTGCTTTAGAAAAATTGCTTGACCATAGTGCTGAAGAGATTTAGGTAGAACTAAAATCTGGAAGAAATAATGGTCTGTCATTATCTACACCAAAAGAATGAATAATGATCTATCTCAAGAAGTGGCAATTGGATGGGAGGGCCACTGGAGAGTTACTTCATAGGCAGACTTGGCAGGATTTGATGTCTAATTGGAGGTGAGATGTGAAGGATAGGAAATGGTATACCATGGCCTTTAGACCTGTGGTTTAGTATCCTGGCAGATGATGATGGCCTTCCTTGAGAAAGGAAACACGGGAGACAAAGGAAATGTTCGTGCAAAATTGGAAGCAAGGACTATAGTTAGTTACTTTGGTATATGTTCCACTGAAGTGCTTATATAGTTTATATAGAAGGATGTTTCTAGGAAATAGTTAAATATATACACTGAATTTAAGAAGAATAATCTAAAAGCAAGACCCCCAAACACAACAAACTTAAAATTCATCTTTGTAACTCTCACATTACTCTGAGAAAGCCAAAGCTTAAAGGCTAACACCTTTAAGGGACTTACCATGAAGTCAGTTTTTGAAAAGCCATGACCAGAAACCAAATCTCTTGGGTTTAGGAGTGTACCCACCTCCTGATTAAGTTTCTTTCCTTTTTTTTTCTATTTATTTTAATTCTTCCCCAATGTAACAAAGTCTCATGTACAGTATCAGTAAGTGTTTGTTAAATGAATATACTGTTTGCACCTATTCTTGATGGAGTTATATTTTAGGGGCATCTTGGAAGTCATCAGACCCAGGGAAATCCAATTTAGCCACCAAATTTGCATTTCCCCAGTTATTTCTCTGTACTTCCTCTAAGAGCAAAGCCTGTTGCTCAGGTCACAACCATGGGAAAGCTTTGTGCTGAATCCACTGATCTGATTGGGGGGAGATCAAAGCAAAAGTAGAGAAAGAAATGATTTGAGGTACAGAAATCATGTAATTAATTCTATCTCATTTTACACTTGGAGAAACTTGAGCTTAAAGATCTTGGCTTGGGTTAGTCCATTTAAAGCCCTCAGCCAGAAGAAAGAAAGGAGCAGTCTAGTGATACAGGGGAGAGCACAGTCCCCCAGAGGATCCTTAGTCTCTATCATAAAAGAATTTAAGAGTGGACTCAAATGAAAGTTTAGGACAATTTTATTAGCATTTAAGCAAAAATCCTCAGGGCAGGCAAGCCATAAATCTCAGCAGCTCCCTTGAGAGGAGAATGGAGAGGAGAAAGAAAAAGAAAGCCATGAAGCCATGGAGCCTCCATGGAAATCAGACGTGTGGCAGACTAGCAGCCCACATGGCAGGGAGAAGGGAGCTTCAGAGACAAAGTAAAGAAATACAAGATGTTGAAATAGCTCGTAGCATTAGGGAAAGTACAATTAGAAAAGAGATGTGTTAACTGGAGAGATGGGTCAGTGGGTAAGAGCACTGGCTGTTCTTACAGAGGACCTGGGTTCAATTCCCAGCACCCATGTGGAAGTCAACAAAGATCTATAACCAGTTCCAGGGGAATCCTCCCTTCTGAACTCCATGGGCACTGGGTCTTTATCTAGGCCAGAGATTTTATTTTATTTTTTGATCAGTTAATCTATGAGGCTTTTTGATACTGACACTGGAACAGAAGAAGGCAACTTACTAGTTAAGCACTTACTATATGCCAGACTTTGTGTTGCATGATTTACCGACGCTATCACTTAATAGCTATAAAAGATCATCCACATGTTTTTCACATAAGGAAAATTTGCTTTTCCTAGAGTGCCACAGTTGGTAAATGGTAGATTTGGAACGTAAACCCCAAACTGCCTGACTCCAGAGCTCATGGCCTTTCTTGTATACTATGTCAGAGGTTTCTAATACCATTCCAGGTACTAGATAGAAGCCTATAGATCAAGATGCTCATTCCAGTGTGTTCTGTAGGAGCCAGCAAACCCACCAATATTGCCATCCTAGCAGGGTCTGTGAAGTTCAATAATCTAGGGTTTAAGAAAATCCAGGAGACTCTTGTGAAACTAAGATACGCAATAGGTCATCTCGCTGGGACTACCCAGTGGATATCAGTAATTCCGAAGGCAGAATTGTCTTTGACCTCCAGCCTCAGCTCTGCTGGTAACCTTGGGCAAGCCACTTCTCTGTCTTGGTTTTCCAAGATCAAAGAAAAAATAGAGAAATGCAAATTTTGTGGACTTCCCTCTAGATTTCCAAGTCTTCTCTGCAATAATCATGTCTGTCACATACTAAATAGAAGGAGTTGATGTAGGAGTGAGAGAGAATGTCCTACTCCTATGCAGTATTTCTTGGCTTTGGAGAAGCAACAACTGATTTGAGTCTCAACAAATGAGTAAGAGTTGATTAGGTCAGTGAGGAGGAGGATGAGAAGGAGGAGGAAGAGAGGATTCCACGAAGTACAAAAACTTCAACACAGACACTGAGTAAGTTCTGAGGAACTGCAAATATAGGAAAAGTTGCAGCGTTTGGTGAAAAGGAGGGACCAAGCTAGGAAGGAGATGAGAAATCCACAGAAACCAAGTCATGTAAGGAGCAGTCATAGGCTCTGTGAAGAGCTTATCTTTCAAGGTTTTACGCATAATAGCGTGGTCAGCAAACTTCTGCTTTAAAAAGGTCATTCTACTATGTGTTCCTGCCCTCTGCAAAAGAAAGCCAGGCTAAGAGAAAAGCTTCTGCTCTCTAGACCGAAAGAGATGGGGCAGAGCCACAGCCAATACCAACTTTTAGCTCTTATCTATTGTCTACTTGTGATGGTCAATCTTGTTTGAAATTTGATGGGATCTATAATCAGTAATCCACTGGGTCACTATTATCAGGGCATTTCTAGCGAAGATTAATTGAGGAAAAAAGACCCTACTCTCAGAGTGGGCCAGAGGGTGACTCTTGACATAAAAGAAGTCTAAGGAAAAAATCTGTGGCATGCTTACTTGTGTGAACAAAAGTTCCCAGAAAACCTGCATCTTTGAACCTCCCGTAAGAATTATCAACTGATTAGTAATTCAATGATTGTGGTGAGTTTGGAATGCTGCAGGTCTATAGTCCAATTTATCTTAGGTCTCTGAGGCCCCTAAAGCGTCACTCCTAACACCATAGAGTCTACCAACCAAAAGACTGTCTTCAGACAGCATCTGAGGCCTGTAGCTGAGATTTTTCTTTTGCTATAACCACCTACTTAATGTCCCCACCAATGTATTTGAAAAGTGTCTTGATTTATGCCTTTTCTTTGTTCTGTTACTATAAAAACTTCATGAAACTTCTTCCACGTTGGATCATGGAATTTGGGGTAACCTGACTGTGTTCCCAGGTCATGGTCTCTCAAGAGACTATTTGGCTCCAGAATAAACTATCTCTTATCCCCTTTGAGGTGAGAGTTGTGCTTTTGTGTTGACTCTTGTCTGCCTTCAATTCTTTCTGGTGAGGAATCTTCCAGGACTTCAGTAACAGACTGGGACTTCTAAAGCATCTGGCTTCCTGGGCTAAGCAGCTACTAGGTTCTCAGCCTCTCCATCATGAAGACAGCCATTGTTGGACAACCCAGCCCCTATTGTGTGACCTATTCTAGTAAATCACCTTGTATAATATGTATGCAATCCTGACGGCCCTGCCTAACATACTATGCTTGGAACCTTTCTCCAATTTCTTTCTTTCCTCTCCTCCTTCTCTTCCTACAGAGAAAAGGCCTTCCTGTGTTGCCTTTCAGGTGACACATGCCTGCAATTCCCTTGCCTCAGCCTCCTTAATAACTAAAACCACAAGCTCATGCCACCATGCCTACACTTTACTTGACTGAATCAATAAAAAAATAATTTGTCCTCTTCTGGTGGATGATTTAATGGGTGTTTGTGTGGAAAATGATTATTTGTCCTGATGGCTGAAGGTCCTACAAAAGGAAAGTCCTATATGGAGAGAAAAGAGGACATGATACATATAAACAAAGCCTTTTAATGATCACCAGTGAGAAACAAGCACAGAAATCATTCATGAATTTGTCTTTTTAACTTTTTATTTAAAAATAATGTCAAACTCAAAGATTATCAAGAAAATAATACAAAAACATCTTTATAGAAAGGTGTGGTGGCACACACTTATAATCCCAGCACTTGGGAAAGAGAGACAGGAGGATCTGAAGTTCAAAGTCAGCCTAGGCTACATGAGATCCTGTCTCAATACACCCTTTCCAATGGGAAAAAAAAAGAACAGTCATAGCCTGTCTACAAATCTGTGAATTGGCTGTAACTGAATACCTGCTCTTGTTTATTTGTTTGTTCTTTTGAAACAGGGTCTCACTATGCAGCCTAGGCTGTCTGTAACTTTCTATGTAGACCAGGCTGACCTTCAAATCACAGAGATCCACCTGCTTCTGCCTCCCAAGTGCTGAGATTACAGGCTCAGCTGCATACCTGTTCTTTAATGCTTTGTTCCATTTTTATTTAATTCTCTCTCATATAAACATGTAAGGATGTATATACATATTTACAGATATATAGACACATATGAACATATATACATATCAGTTAATTTTCTCTTTGCTGTGACAAAATACCTCACCAAAAACCTTAGGGAAGGAAGGGTTTGTTTGGACTCACAGTTTAAGGGTATAGTCCTTCGTGTCAAGAACGGCATGGTGGCAGGAGTGGCTCTTGGCTGCAGCAGCTGGAGTATGAAGGAGCTGGTTTTCTTCACACCCACAAGCAGGAAGCAGAGAGAGATAAATACTGATGCTCCACTCACTCTCCCCTTTGTATCCAGTTCAAAACTCTAGCCCATGAATTGGCGTTGCTCATTCGGAGTATGTCTTCCCTCCTCAGTTAAATCTCTGCATAAAGGCTTTCTCATACACCCAGAGTTCTATCTTCTAGGTGATTTTAAATCCCATCTAGTTGACCATTAAGATTAATCATCAACCACAAAGTCCACACCTTATCAAAATGATACCCAACACATCTCTTTTAAAGCATGCTACTCTCCCTCTGGTCCTTAAAGACCCATGACCGTACCAAAATGAAAAATGCATTTAGTTCAACTTCAAAAGACCAAAAGACCAAAGTCCAGAGTCTCTTCTGACTTGAGGCAAACACTTAACTATGAGTCTCCATAAAATCAGAAAACAAGTTATATGCTTCCAGTACACACAGAATAAACATTCCCATTCTAAATAGAAGGAATGTGAGGATAGCAAGGAAAGGCTAGGCCAAAGCAAGGCTGAAACCTAGCAAGGCAAACACCAGATGCTGCAGTTTCATGGCATCTGGGACTCAGGTGGCATCGCTGGGATTCCAATGGCTTGAGCAGCCCTACCTCCTCAGTTCTCCATGAGAAGCACATATATCTTCTCTCTCAGGCTGGCTCTACTCTGTGCCTGCAGCTTTTTTGGGTGGATAGTCCATATTTCTGACATCTCTAACATCCTGAGGTCTTCATTGCAATTAGGGTTTACCCTCACAGCTTCGTGTAATGTCCTCTGAGGGGCTCCCTGCAGGAATTCCAAGCCCTACATTGCCTGACCTCAGTAGCTTTCTAAAACCTTGGTGTAAGCCTCTATGGCCTGGTTTGCAAAATTATCTGAAGAGTGCTGCTAAGTTCTGCTGCCCTTTCCAGATGCAGTCTGGACCGCTTCTGCCACACTGATAGAGCCTCTGTATGCCTTGGAGTCTAAACCAAGGAAAACACTGCCCTAGATGGTTGTTTATGAGCAAGGAACACCTTCAGAGGCATTTTTAGGTTAAGCTTTTTCCTTTCAAACAAATTCACGTTTTCACAAGCTGGAGCCTTTGATAGTGGCACCTTTCCTATTATTTTAGCACACAGTGGAAGATTTATCTTTAATGGTGTTAATCTCTTTAATAAGTACAGCTGTTTTTTTTACACTTGCTTTTTTGTCTTTATTTTTACTGAACTTTTGTGAATTTCATACAATATATTTTGATCATATTTAGACCCCCCCATCTGCACCCCTCTTAATGCCCCCAACTTGATTTCATGTACTTGTTATATATATTATAGTGCATAGAATCAAATTTATGACCCAAACGCCCTTTGGAGTGTGTCCATACACTGGAAGCTGGTTAACCTATCTAGTGTCCCAGACTTAATGAAAACTGATTCTCTCTCTTCCAGCAGCTATTGGTTGCCAATAGTTCCTCAGCTAAGGTTGGGCTTTCTTACCCACCTCTCCACTTCAATGCTGGGATTTTGTCTGGTTTGGGCTTACACAGGTCTTGTGCAAGCTGTCACCATTGCTATGAGTCCATATGAATAACTTCCCAGCTGTCTGGAAAACTCTGTTTCCTTGTATTCATCTACCACTACCATTCTGCACCTTCCTCCATCATGAACCGTGAGCCCTGGGTGGCAGAGATTTGCTATAGGTGTCCTATTCCAGGATACACAGCCTGCAGCCTCTTATTCTCCGCACTTTGGCCATCTGTAGCTCTCTGGATTAATCACTATCTCTTGCATGAGGGAGCTTTTCTGGTGAGAGATAAGAAATGTATTACTATTCTTCCTGCCCTCTGTTCTGCCATGTTCCCTGAGCCTTAGGTGTAGAGGTTGCATTGTAGATGTGTCACTTAGGGCTGGGCACCTCACAGACATTTATTCTCTACTTTTGGCCAGTTGTAGAATGCTGTAGTAGTCTCCATCTGTTGCAAAGATAAGTTTCTTTGATGAGTAATGAGATGTACACTTATCTGTAAATATAAGGATACGTATTTAGAATATAGTAAGAAATTGCATTAGTCTAGGGATGTGGCAAAAGTAGGTTTTTCTCAAGGGCCTACAAGGATGCCAAGAGCACACACTGGAGAAAAGATAGCATCTTCAACCAAAGGTGCTGAGGAAACTGGATCTCCATGTGTAGAAGAATGAAATTAGACCCACATCTATCACCCTGCACAAAAATCAACTCCAAATGTATCAAACACCTCAGTGTTAAACCTGAAACACTGAACCTGTTAGAAGAAAACACAGGCAGTATCCTGTAACATATAGGTGCAGTAAAGGACTTTCTAGACTGGACTTTAGTCTCTCAGGAATTAAGGTCAAAAATTGACAAATGGGACCTCATTAAACTAAAAACTTCTGCACAGCAAAGGAAACAACCAATTGAGTAAAGAGGAAGCACACAGCAGGAGAAAATCTTCACCAGCTATACATCTGATAGAGGATTAATATCCAGAATATACAAAGAATTCTAAAAACAAAGAATAAAAAAACCAAATGACCCAATTTAAAAAGTGGGCTATGAATTTGAACAGGGTTCTCAAAAGACAAAATAAAAATGGTTAAGAAATACCTTTAAAAGTGTTCAACATTCATAGTAATTAGAGATATGCAAATATATGATACTTTAGGATTTCATCTTACCCCAGTCAGAATGGTTAAGATCAAGAGAACAAATGACATCAACTGCTGACAAAAATGTGGGGAAAGGGGAACTCTGTTTCACTGCTGGTGGGATTTCAAACTGGTACAACCACTGTGGAAATCCACACTTTTGTCCAAAACTTCAAAGTCACTCATAGTCCTTTCTTTGTCAAACTATACATTTTTCATAAATTTGTGTTTTCTCTCCCACTGTAGATCTAAGAGCAGTAGGCAATAACCATGCCACACCTCCTGGATATGATGCTGTCATGAAATTTCTTCTGCCAAATATCTTAGCCTATTACCATTGAATTTGGCAGATTTTTCCTAGAATTCAATCTGAATAGCCTCTGTCCAAGTTCCTAATAGAGTATTTGTTCCCCTCTGAAACTTCATGAATGTCAACTTCACTGTCTACATTTTGTTCAGCATTCTTGTTTTCAAAACTCCCACCAAAATGGCCCATCAAGTTCTCTTTACAAAATTCTAAGTCTTCTATAGCCCACAACCCAAACTCTTTCACATTTCTCCCACAAATATTCCAGTTTCAAAAGTCCCATTCTTATGGTACCATTTTTTAATATTACTTTCCTCATTGCTGTGACAAAAATACCTACAGAAAGCTACTTAAAGAAGGATGAGTTTGGACTGGAAAAGAGGGCTCAGTGGTTGAGAGCACTGATTGCTGTCGCAGAGGACCTAGGTTTGGTTCCCAGCATCCACATGGTGACCAACATGAAAAGCTGGGCATGGTGGCACACACCTAAAATCCTAGCACTCGGGCAGCACTAAGACATCTTCCAAGCTCTCTCAAAAGATTTTCTAAGTACATTTCAATGTACTGATACAAAAGCAGAATCTAACATCCCTGTTTAAAACATTTTCTTGGTAATAGTTACAAAGAACTGATCTAGTAAAGAAAGATTTTCTGTTTTATTAAGATAACTTTGTGTGTTTTCTGCTGTCTATTAGGGTTCCATTGCTTAGGGAAACTAAGTCTTAAGTCTGGGACCAGATATAGTGGCACATCCTGTATCCCAGCACTCAGGTTGTGAGTTTGAGGCTACCTTGGGCTACAAAGTGAGTTCAAAGCCAACCTCGGAGAAATAGCAAAACCTGTCTCAAAACAGATAAAACAAAGGTTGTTTACCTGTTTTAAGGTGTTTTTTTTTAAATAATCACTTTACAATTCTGGTTAAATAAATATCTATTATTTTAGATTAGTTCACAATATATACATATACATCTATAATTAGAGATAAATGTATCTGAAAGCATAAAATGCTATAGATCTGAGCTTTGTCTCAATGCTACATAGAAATTTGTAGAGTTAAAGGTATATAGGGTTAGTGCATGCAAAGTAAGCAATAAGTGTTGTCTTTTATACAACACGCATTATGTCTAGACCTCAAGTACATAAAATGGCCAAAAAACCTCATGATATTTCTGTCATTGTATTTGGTGCAATTCAGATAAAAGGGCCCCATTATTTGGACTGCCCTGATGTTTTAAATCCAGTCTGCATCTGTTTGCTTTAAGTCAATAAGCATTTCCACCATTGTATATATGAAGTGTTCTTGTACATCAAGGAATAAGTCTACTTGTGGCCAGTAATACTGAAACTTGAAACAGGCCTAAATCTAACCTGCTTTAAAGAATTTCCTAACTATGGCTATTTTACTGAAACAAAGATTTTAATCTCAATTCAAAGGAAAAACAGTTTCTATAGGATTCCTGTAGAACTGTGATGGTAATTATTAGCTTCTCTTTATGTTAACTCTATTTATGTTCCTCACATACATAATCTTTTTTAAATATAAAGTCTAGGGAATACTTTCCCAAGCTGATTTCCTTCAAATTTGAAATTTATAATGGCCTTTTCAGACTGCTTTGTGTGTGTGTGTGTGTGTGTGTGTGTGTGTGTGAGTGTGTATGTGTTCTGAACTGTATTATGATCATTAGACTTACTTATTTTTGTGGAGCTAGGAATCAAACCCAGGACCTCACATATGCTATGTAAGTGATTTGCCAAAGGAGTTATACTCCTATCCCATTATTCTCTTTGAACAAATATAATTATATTAACCTAAACACTATATACTTCAAGCAATGATATTCTGATAATTAAAAAGATTGGATATTAGGCACTCAAGGAGTTAATCTATAAACGAGTAAAAAATTTAATGGGAATATATATATTTTTTACTTTATTTAATAACCACATGATTAGAAGAGGCATTCCTTTACAGCTTTAACATATTCAATAACAATTTCCAGAGCAAAGATATACATCTTTCAAAAGTGGCTGTAAATGAGTTTTAACCTTTAAAAAAATCCCCATTTCATTTTAAAATATACTGTTTCATGCAGAAAAACTCATTTTTAATGCTACTAACACTTAGATGTTTGTACATGCGTCTCTAATCTCTATGTATCTCATTTTTTTATTTGTTGATTTTTTTGTGTGTGTATATCATCAGAACATCCCAAACAATCTAATTTATCTATATACTTCCCAAATGGCACCCTCTCATAGCCTCCTTCCCCCACTGGAGTCCATATATTCTGTCATCCCTGTTACTGTCCACTGAGTTGTCAGCGACCCCAGCCATTTCCCAGCGCTTGCCCATCCGCTGAATCTAGTCAGCCTATCTAGAGATCCTTGTTTTAGGAAGATCAGCTGTTCCTCATCTAGCAGCTATCAGTTGTCAATATTCCTTTAGATAAGATTGGGGTCTGCTGTTCATTTTCCCAGTTCTATGCTGGGTTACTATCTGGGAGTCCCTTGGGCCACCCTGGCCAACAACTCAAAGGACGGTATCTCCTGTCTGGCATTGTTTCTTGTTATGTAGCCTTTAGCTATACATATGGACTCTTAAAAAATTATATTGACCCCTTTAATCTTTGGTTATACTTGCCTTTTGGGTGTTTAAGACCGTACAGTTGGCCCAGATAAACCAATTTGTTTTCACTCATAAGGCCTGTATTAGTCAGGTTTCTCCAAAGAAAGAGAACCGGTAGACTGAATATATATGTATAGAGATTTATCAGCTCAGCTCACAGGATAGAGTCTGAGTAGTCCAACAATAGCTGCACCACACTGGAGAGGCCGAGAATCTGTAGTCGCTCAGTCCATGAGGCTGGATGTCCCAGTAGTCCCAATCTGGCACTGAAGGTCTGATGAATTCCAAAAGATCAGCTAGTCTTCAGTCTACAGCAGCAAGATGAACTCACCAGTGAGAGAGTAAGCAGCAAGAAGCCAGGCATTCTCCTCTGCCATGGCCTTTTATATGGGCTGCCATCAGAAGGTAACACCCACATTTAGGGTATGCCTTCCAGCTTCAGATGACCCAATCAAGAAGATCTCTCTCATTTCAGTTAATCCCGGATCCAGTCAAGTTGACACCCAGGATTAGCCATCACAAGTCCACCCCTTGTCAACTTGACACCCAATAGCATGCTTAATCTTCAAATGAAAACAATGTTGAGGTCATAATTTCACCTAAAATGATATAACTATCCCATCATACAATGACCAATGCATTGTATATCTTAGAGTAGGTGATGAGGTCTTCGAGGAATGCTTAGTCCTTTAGTCCTTAGTCATAACCCAATATAATCATATAGGTTCACAACACTTAACCACTTAACACTTATCTCAATTACACATTCAAAAAAGAATACCTCAGGTATCTGCTTAACATATGTGTATACATGCACAAACTTATTCTTACCCAAATAGGACAAGAATACTTATGTCAATTACAATCCATGTTTCTGCAACTGGTCATGTGGCCTAAGTTGGTGTTTGTAACTACCCTCCTCTACTACCCATTCTGTATTTCC
>NW_008344599.1:185263-190719 GCF_000622305.1 Nannospalax galili | reverse complement strand
TTTGCCTTCATCTGTGGACAACTATTCTCCCTTTGAGAGACAGCTCTTAGTTTGCTATTGGGCCTTAGTGGAAATTTAACGTTTGACAATGGGCCACCAAGTCACCATGTGACCAGAGCTGTGCATCATGAGCTGGGTGTTATCTGAACCTCCAAGACAAAAGTAGGCCATGCACAGCAACAATCCATTATCAAATGGAAGTGGTATATATGTGATCAGGCTCAAGCAGGCCCAGAGGGCACAAGCAAGTTACATGAAGAAGTTGCCCAAATGCCTATGGTTCCTACTCCTGCTATGATGCCTCCTGTTCTTAAGCATGCACCTATGGCTTCATGGGGTGTGCCCTATAATTTGTTGACTGAAGTAGAGAAGACTAGGGCTTGGTTTACAGATGGTTCTGCATGATATGCAGGCACCACTCAGAAGGGGACAGCTGTGGCATTATAGCCAATTTTTGGAACAAAGCCCTTTGAGGATCTCTTCGTCAGGGGTCACATGGGCTTTGGAGGAGCCCCTGGATCCTTTCTTTCACCAGTTCTGAGGAGCCCCTGGATCCTTTCTTTTACCAGTTCTGTCTATGTGAAGATAAGTCAAAGGTCCTGCTCCACCATGGCTGGCTTCGCTTAGAAGCCTGGAGAAAATGTTTCCTCTGTGTTGACCCCCCTCTTTGTAGACTGGTTCAAGTCCATCTGGTGAGATCTCCACAGCCTACTTGATCAAGAGGACAGGTGACTCACCAAAGTTATAGGACATTTTGAGAGATGCTCATAGTCCCCTGGAACTTGGTCGACCTAGGAGGGCAAGGAGCAAAAATTGTCCTTTATGTCCCCCTGACCAAATTAGTATAGGCCTCAAAGTATGGCTGTTAAACATCCGAGAAGGTTAATTCTACCAGTCTGGTAGTTTTAATTACCATATGCCATGTAGATAAAGCTTGGGCAAAGACCAAACGTTCTCAGATAAACCTTCCCTAGACAGATATTGAATTCCTTGATCTAGTTGTATGTATAATTTGTCAGTAGGTAGTTGAACTAATATGGTTCCCTCTGTTTTTTTTTTAAACTAGCTAGTCATTATCTCTCACATTGTCTAACTCTTTCACCATGGTTTCCCCATTTAAGGTGCTCCTGTTTTCCCCATTTCTCCCTTACTAATAGCCTTCTCTTATTGTGTCACCTCTCTTGAGCTCCTTCTTTCCCTTTATTCCCTAGGTTCCTTGTATAACCTTCCCTCCCCACTTCCCCTTAAAATAATCCCATTTTTATCTGTATCTCCCTTATTAACGCCTGTTTCCTACTGTTCACCTTCAGATTCTTTCTTTTCCTTTACCTCCCTGGTTTCTTTTCATTATCCTGGTTACTGTAGCTAAGTCTGGATATATACTCACTTATCAGGATTTGGTGCTAGGATCCACATATGAGGGAGAACATACATCTTTTTTTTTTCTGAGTCTCTGTTGCTTCACTTCCATCCATTTACCTGCAAATTTCATGATTTCATCTTTCTTTACTGCTGAGTAAAACTCCATCTTACACAATGAACCATATTTTCATTATCCACTTGTCAGTTGAGGGACACTTAGGTTGCTTCCATTTCTTATTGTGGAAAGAACAGCAACAAACATGGATGTACAAGTGTCTCTGCAATAAGATGAGTTCTTTGGGTGTATGCCAAGGAGTGGTATAACTGGGTCAATTGGTAGGTTCATTTATAGTTTTTTAAGAGTTCTGCACACTGCTTTGCATAGGGGTTGAACAAGTTTGTAACCCCACCAGCAGTGGATGAGTGCTCCCCTTTCCCCACATCCTCTCCAACATTTGGTATCATTTGTTCTCTTGATCTTAGCCAGTCAACTGGTTAAGATGAAATCTTAAAGTGGTTTAAATTTGCATTTCCCTATTTACTAAGGATGTTGAATGTTCTTTAAGATATTTCTTAGCCATCTGGGGCTGGAGAGAGGGCTCAGTAGTGAAGAACACTGGTTGTTCTTGGAGAAGACTTGGGTTTGAATCCCAGCACCCACATGGCAGCTGACAGCTGTCGGTAACTCTAGTTCCAGGGATCTGACAGCCTCTTCTGTCCTCCATGGGCATTGCACAACATGAGTGCACTTACCTACAGGCAGGCAATACACTCATACACATTAAAAAAAAATAATAATAATAATAAATAAATAAATAATATATATATATCTTTGGGTTTTTTCTTCTCTTCTTTGGTTTTTTTTTTTTTTTTTTTTGGTCTTTTTGAGACAGGGTCTCCCTGTAGACCCAGCTGGCCTGGATTTGCAATGGAAGCCAGGCTGGCCTCGAACTCAGAGATCTGCCTGTCTCTGCCTCCCAAGTGCTGGGATTAAAGGCGTGTGTTACCTTTTGATGTACAGAAACTTTTTAGTTTAATGAGGTCCCATTTGTTGATTCTTGACCTTGTTTCCTGAGCAATTGATGTCCAGTTTAGAAAATCTTTTCCTACACCTATATCTTGTAGGTTATTGCCAATGTTTTATTCTAACAGCTTCAGAGTTTCTGGCTTCACATTAAGGTCTTTGATCCATTTGGAGCTGACTTTTGTGCAAGGTAAAAGGTAGGGGTTTAGTTTCATTCTTCTATAGTTGGAGACCCAGGTTTGCCAGCACCATTTGTCTTTCCTCCAGTGAATGTTCTTGGCCCCTTTGTCAAATATCAGGTGGCTGAAATTGCATGTACTCATATTTGGATCTTCAATTTTGTTCCATTGATCTCTGGGTCTATTTTTGTGCCAGTACCGTGTTGTTTTTATGACTATAGCTCTGTAATACAGTTTAAAATCTGCCATAGTAATCCCCCCAGCATTGCTCTTAGTGATCAGGGTTCCTTTGGCTATCCGAGGTATTTTGTGCTTCCATATGCATCTTAGAACTTTTTTCTTTCCAATTCTGTGAAAAATGTCATGGGCATTTTGATTGGCATTGCATTGAATATATAAATGGATTTTGGTAGAATGGTCATTTTCACAATATTAATTCTTCCAATCCATGAGCATGGGAGGTCCTTCCATCTTCTGATGTCTTCCTCAATCTCTTTCTTTAGAGATTTAAAATTTTCTTTGTAGAGGTCTTTAATGTCTTTGGTCAGGTTTATTCCAAGATATATATTGCAGCTATTGTGAAGCAGAGTGTTTCCATATACTCTTTCTCTGATTGCTTGTTATTGGTATATAGAAAGAATTCAGACTTTTGAGGATGAATTTTCTAACCTGCCACTTTACTGAACGTGTTAATAATTTCTAGGAGTTTTCAGGTGGAATTTTTGGCATCTCTTAGATATAATATAATATCATCTGCAAAAAGGGATAATTTGATCTCTTCTTTTCCAATTATTACTCCTTTAATTTCCTGCTCTTGTCTTATTGCTCTTGCAAGAGTTTCAAGCACGATGTTAAAGAGAAGAGGAGATAGTGGACAGCCTTGTCTGGTTCCTGATTTCAAAGGACTTCCAGTTTTTCTCCATTTCGAATGATATTGGCTGGGGTTTTGTTGTATATGGCTTTAATTATGTTGAGGTATGTACCCTCCAGTCCAGTTCTCTTTAGGACTTTGAACATAAATGCATGCTAAATTTTGTCAAAAGCCTTTTCTGCATCTATTGAGATGACCATGTGGTTTTTGTCTTTGAGTCCATTTATATGATTTATGATGTTTATTGACTTACGTATATTGAACCATCCCTGCATCTCTGGAATAAAGCTGACTTGATCGTGGTGGATGATCTTGTTGATGTGTGTCTGTATGTAGTTTGCAAGTATTTTGTTGAGAATTTTTGCATCTATGTTCATTAAGGATATGGGTCTATAGTTTTCTTTTTTTGGTTGTATCTTTACCTGGCTTTGGTATTAGAGTGATGCTGGCTTCATAGAAAGAATTTGGAAGTTCTCCCTCCATTTCTATCTTTTTGAATACATTAAGTAGTATTGGATGTAGATCATCTTTAAATGCCTGGTAGAATTCTCCTATAAATCCATCTGGTCTTGGGCTTGTTTTAGTCAGGTGGTTTTGTATTACTGCTTCAATTTCCTTATGTGTTATGGGTCTGTTTAAGCTGGTGATCTCTTCTTGGTTTAGTTTTGGTGGATCCCATGCTTTCAGATACCCGTCCATTTCTTTTAGGTTTTCAAATTTAGTTTCATATAGATTTTTAAAGTATTCCCTTATAATAATTTGGTGTCTGTTGTGGTTTCCCCTTTCATTTCTGATTTCATTGATTTGGAGGTGCTCTTTCTTTCTTTTGGTTAACTGGGCTAAGGGTCTGTCAATCTTGTTTATCTTTTCAAAGAAAGGGTCTATCTTGTTTACCTTTTCAAAGAACCAGCTCTTAGATTCATTGATTCTTTGTTTGATTTCATTGATTGATGCTCTGATTTTTTTATTTCTTCTTTTCTGCTGGGTTTGGGTTTCATTTGCTGTTGCTTTTCAAGTGTCTTGAGTTGCAATATTAAGTCATTTATTTGTGTTCTTTCCGATTTTTTTAACGTAGGCACTTAGAGCAATAAACTTCCCTCTAAGGATTATTTTCAACATGTCCCAAAGGTTTCGTTGTGTTTTATTGTCCTTTTCATTTAGTTCCATGAATACTTTTATTTCTTTCTTAATTTTTCCTTTGACCCATTCATCATTCAGGAATGTGTTGTTTAATCTCCACGTGTTCATGTGGTTACTAGGGTTTCTTCAGATGTTGATTTTAAGCTTTATTGCATTGTAGTCTGATAGAGTACATGGAATCATTTCAATCTTTTTGTATTTGTTGTGGTTTGTTTTGTGCCCAAGTATATGGTCGATTTTGGAGAAGGTTCCATGGGGCACTGCATAGAAAGTATATTTTTTGGTGCTTAGTGGAATATTTGGTAGATGTCTGTTAGGTCTGTTTGCTATGTGGTATTGTTTGATTCAGATGTCTCCCTGTTAATTCTCTGTCCTGTTGACCTATCTAATGGTGACAATATGGTATTGAAGTCCCCTATTATTAATGAGTAGAGATTAATCTGGGTCTTAAAGTCCTGTGGTACTGTTTTTATAAAGTTGAGTGCATCAGAGTTTGATGAATGTATGTTCATGATTGTAATCTCTTCTTGGTTTATTGTTCCTTTGATCAGAATGAAGTGGCCCTCCTTATCGCTTCTGATTAATTTTAGTTTAAAGTCTATTTTATCAGATATTAGAATTGCAACTCCTGCTTTTTTCTTAGTGCCATTTGCTATGTTTTTTCCCATCCTCTCACCTTAAGGTAGTGCTTGTCTTTGAAAGTGAGATGAGTTTCTTCCAGACTACAAAAAGATGGGTTTTGTTTCTTAATCCATTAAACTACTCTGTATCTTTTGAATGAGTTCAGTCCATTGATAGTTAAAGTTATTAATGAAAGATGTGTATTGAATCCTGTCATTTTTTATTTCTGTTCACATTCTTGATGTAGCTGTGCATTTCG
>NW_008344599.1:167210-184980 GCF_000622305.1 Nannospalax galili | reverse complement strand
TTTTCCTTTATATGTGACTTGTTGTTTTTCTTTTGCAGCTTTCAATATTGTGCCTTTGTTCTGAACGTTTAGTATTTTCACTATGATGTGCCATGGAGAGTTTCTTTTCTAGTCCTGTCTATTTGGTGTTCTATATGCTTCTTGTATTTATATGGGCATGTCTTTTTTTAATTTTGGGAAATTTTCTTCTACAAGCCTGTTGAAGATCTGTCCATACCATTGTCTTGAGATTATTCTTCTTCCTTGTATGCCTATGATTCATAAGTTTGGTCTTTTTATGGTGTCATACAATTCTTGCATATTCCACTCGTGTTTTCTTAAAATTTTCATAATCTTTGCTTGAGTGGTCTAATTGATCCACTTTATCTTCCAGTCTTGATATTCTGTTTTCCATTTCATTCATCCTATTGGCGAGGCTTTCTCCTGTCATTTCTAATTGGCTTACTGAGTGTTTCACTTCATTTCAGCATGTGTATTCTTCAATATTCTTCAATATTTCTCTTTTCTGAATTCATTCAGAAGTTCATCCCTGTCTTCCTTCAGTTCTTTGATGTCTTCTTTTGTGTGTTCTTTAAATTCACTGAATTCATCATGTTTATAATTGTTCTTTTGAATTCCATGCCCTGCATTATCTCTAGGGGGTTCTCATTGTACTCCTCTAGAGGACTATTGGTACGGTTTTTTCATGTTATTTTTTTCTCTGTGACTTTGACATGTGAATTTCTTTTGTAGTTTCTGATTCTTCTGTGAGACTCAAGCCTTCTGTTGTTGAGTTTAGGTCTGCTTCTTTTTGTAAACTTTATGTGCCTTTGTGGTTTACTTGTTAGGCATGGAAAGCTGGTTGATCTAGGCTTCAGGTTCTCTCTTTTGATTTTATATTGGAGTGGCAAAATTGCTTTCACCTTCAGGAGTTCCCACAGAGGCTCAAGTCAGATGTGGATCAGATGCTCTCAGGCTTTCTCCTAAGGTCAGTATCCTTCCAGGAAAGATGCTGCCCTTGGGAATTTGGGAGCTGGGCTGGCCTGGGAGCAGGGCCCAGGAAAGATGCTGGTCTTAGTAAGCTGGTGGCTGTGCCACCCAGGGATGCAAAGGGAGGTGGCAGAGGGAAGAGGCCATGAGGGCTCCTGGGAACTACTGGGAGGTACTGGGTTGGTCTGGATGCAAAGGATCAAGAAGCAGAGGGGATTCTGGGCCTAGAGGTCATCCTTTGTGTCTGGGGTGCCAAGACAAGAAATGAGCAAGTACCCAGGCTAGGAGGAGAGATGGGTGGGGGAGTAGGGGTGAATGAGGATGGGGGATGGTCAAGGAGTGGTGGGCACAGCTGGACTTACCCAGGAAAGGTGCTGGCATCTGGTCGCCAGAGGCTGTGCAGCCCATGGAAGCAAAGGGAGGTGAGGGCAGGACCAGGTCCAGAGGCCTCCTGAGGACTGCAGGGAGGGATTGGGTTGGTCTGGATGCAAAGGATCAGGAATCAGTGGGGATTTCTGGGCCTAGAGGTCAGTTCAGGAGTCTGCAGTTCCAAGACAAGAACTGGGCCAATACACAGGCTAAAAAGGGAGCTGGGGGGTGGTGAATGAGGCTGGGGGAGTCAAGGCAAGGCAGGCAGCTGGGCCCACCCAGGCAAGATGCTAGCACCAGGGAGCTGGTAGCTGAGCTGCCCAGGGAAGCAAAGCTAGGTGAGGGTGGGACCAGGCCCAGAGGGCTTCTGGGGACCACAGGGAGGAACTGGGTTGATCTGGATGCAAAGGATCAAGTGGCAGTGGTGGCTCTGGGTGGAAAGGTCAGCCCCAGTGTCTGGAGTGCCAAAAGAAGAAATAGGAGTACCCAGGCTAGGAGGAGAGACAGGGTGGGGGAGCTGGGAGGGTAAATGAGGCTGGATGGGGGTCAAGGCGCAGTGGGCACAGCTGGACTTACCCAGGAAAAGTGCTGGCACCAGGATGCTGGAGGTTGTGAAGCCCAGGGAAGCAAAGGACGGGAATATATTTATATCATTTAACATTTTATAATTGTATAAAAGTAACCTATTATAGGGCTGGAGATATGGCTCAGTGGTTAATAACACTGGTTGTTCTTGCAGAAGACCCGGGTTCAAATCCCAGCACCCACATGGCAACTAACAACAGTCCATAACTGCAGTCCCAGGGGATCCAACAGCCTCTTCTGACCTCTGTAGGCATTGCTCCACATAGGTGCACTTACTTATACGCAGGCAATACATGCATACACATAAAATAAAAAAATAGCCAGGCATGGTGGCACACACCTTTAATCCCAGCACTTGGGAGGCAGAGGCAGGTGGATCTCTGTAAGTTCAGGGCCAGCCTGGTCTATACAGTGGTTCCAGGACAGCTGGGGCTACAGGGAGACCCTGTCTCAAAAAGACAAAAAACAAAAAACAAAAAATAATAATTTTTTTTTTAAAAGTCAAAAGTAACCTATTATAAGTTATGTATTCAAGTATTTAAATTTTAAAATGTAATAAGGAGAGACTAATTGATTTAAAAGGATGGCAATGTAAAAAACTCTAGCTAAGATTTGCCAAAAGCCAGGCTCATCTGGGCTAAGACCCTTGACACTATCCCTCAAATTCATAAAAGTTAAAATTGAAATCCTGTATTCTCATTTAAGTCTGGATGAACTGGCCTTCTGGGTATTCAAAACCAAGACTCAAAGAGCAAAGTCAAGAAGGATAAAAGAATTAAAAAACAACCAGTATTTTGACCTCTGTCCTCCATGGTCAACCAGCATTCAAAATCAATATGGTCCTCTGGAAGGTTGTCCTACAATTTGTATAAGTCACTCGACTTCCTGATTAGGAGGCCATGACAAAGCAATAACCAAACTTATATAAGAGTATGGGAAAACTTTCATTCCCTTGATGGGCTTCTTTAGGACACTCAAATTCAACTTGAAGAAATTGCACAAATAAGGCTTTTGTTGGTCAGCACTCCTCAAGAATGAGGAATAAAACTAAGAAAGGATTTGTTACCCTCAGTACTCCTAGAATATAGCTGGATTTCTACTTCCTAATCCTTTTTCTTTGTAGTCAGGATGCCCAAAGGCCAGAAATCTCTCTTTAGTTAGATTAGCCGAAACCAGTTGAATCTAAGATGGCTGCCAGGGTGACTCCCAGAAAACTTCTAACTTCATTATAATCTCATCTGCATGTTAAGTAACACCCTGTCCCGTGCTACACCACTTGCCACTACAACTAGAAAGAGCTATAAATGAAAACAAGGAATACCCAAATTCCTGGAAATCACCTTCCATTTTGAATAGTGTTGAGACTGTTAAAGACTATGGGGAACTTTTAAAGTTGAACTAAATGAATTTTTCACTTTGAAATGATTACAGGCCTTTGAGGACAAGGGGAAGATGGTTATGATTTAAAAGTGTAGTGTTTAGGTATCAAATTGAGGAGTGGACTTGTGATGGTTAATCTTGTCAACTAGATGGGATTTAGAGTCACCTAGGAGACAAAGCTCTGGGTGTGTGTAAGCACTTTTCCACAGAGATTTAATTGAAAAAGGAGGACACACCCTGGATGTGGGCCTCACCAATCCAGGTACTACAGTCCTCCTCTTTATTAGGCTTCCCTTTCTCTTTATTTCTTTTACTCCATACTTATAACCTCCTGACTCCCAAGGGTTAAGAAGTCGATTTACAAGTTTATCTTCTGCTTCTCTTTGTCTTAGCCAAGAATAAGAGTCACATTAACTGTTCAAATAAACAAAAGTTGGAAAACAAAGAACAACAATAGAAAGAGGGCTCTGTGAAAACAGTTTCTTAAGGCTTTGTTTCAAATCCTTCTCTAGTTTAATCCACTTGAGACACAACACTTCACCTTCTGAAGTCCATGGATATACACAGCCTCATATTTGCATTACATTAATTGTCCCATATCTAGAAAAAGTTGTAATATCAAACCAAATACATACTCAGAATATTTCAATGAGATATTTCAAATGTCACAACTGACAAACTCCTCCTCATTCTGTAGGAAATTTATATATAGGGAGAACTACCCTATAGCATCCATAAAAGATTGCATGTCAGTCTTCCAAAACAGAAATCTAGCTATGTCCTTTTCCTGCTAAAAGCCTGTGACTGGCTTGCCAATCTTTGTAACACCATTCCCAAGACCCTCATGACATGGCCCTTTCCAGCCATCAGTCTGATTGCAAGTCGTGTTTTCTCTGGCTTTCCCAGACACCTCTGCCTTTTAGCAGTCTGAAACTGCTAAAGAAGGTTCAGCCTTTCTCTTTTTCCTGAATGAAAGAATTCAATTAGATATTTATGGTGCTGGTACCAGAAGGGGAAATTAGGGAAGTGACATACTTGCTGGCCTGAGGCTCTGTTCCATGCAGTCTCCCTCCCTGTTTACCTCAAAGAGATATTTCTGGCCCCTTTTAGAGTAATTCTAACCTTTCAGTTTTTCCTTAGAAGGAACACACATCTTCCTGTCATGGATGTTAGAAAGTTCTTTCCTGAATTGTATGGTAGATCTCAAAAGAACAAGGAACTTTAGAAGGACTAGTTGTGGGAATATGCATATGAAGCCTGGAAAACAGAGTGGATTCATCTTGACAGGGAGCTCTAAAAACCAGTCTTTTAAATCTTGCTACTCTCATGTTAATGCTTAGTTTTCCCCTTGGTTCTTCAAGTCACTCCAAGATCTTTCAGGAAAATTATCCTCCACCATTTTGTATAATTTGCCTACAACTAACAGATCAAAAGGGGGTAGAGTCTGCCTCTTTGTCTAGATGCAAACTGAATCTTCCTTTTCTCCATCAAAGTTGATTTTGGAATGGTGAAGGGTAAACACTGGTCTGAATGACAAGCTTGAAGATAGGTCCACTTTGTTTCAGATGAGCCGCCCTACCACTGAGGTTTTTGTAGCTGATTTTCTCACTAGTTTTCCTAAGAAACAAGCAGACCCAGATATATTAGAAGCAAAGTTCTCTGTCATTGGTATAAGTCTGACTAGTGAAATTATAACATATTCATTACATTGAGAACTGGTTTACCTTTCACAAGCTACTACCCAAGATGTCTCTCTATTTGTCTCATAGAAATGAGGCATGTTTCATTTAGGCACCTGTTTATCAAATGTCTACAGCAAATAGATTGGGTTTTCCTTCACAGGGTCTGATGGTTAATCTTCATTGTCAACGTGACTGGATCTGGACTCACTTAGGAGACATGCCTCTGGATGTGTCCGAGAGGGCATTTCTAAAGAGGTTGAACTAAAGAGGGAAAATTCATCCTGGGAATGATCCCATCGGCTGGGATCTCAGATCAAAATAAAAGAAAGAAGGAGGAAGCCCACTGAACACAAGTCTTCATCGTTCCTCCCCCTCCTCTTCTTCCTCCCTCTCCTCATCCTCTGCCTCCTTCTCTTATATTTATTTATTTTTAGGCAAGGTCTTTGTACCCTAGGCTGAATTCAAACTCACTATATAGCCAAGGGATGACCTTGAACGCTTATGTAGCTGCAGGTGATCTTTTTGCCTACAATCTCCTAAAGGCTGGGATTATAAGCATGTAACACTGTACCCAGTTTATGCAGTGCTGAGGACTGAATCTAGGGCTTAGTGCATGCTAGGCAAGCACTCTACGAAGCTACATCCCCAGCCCCTTTCTGCTTCTTGACTGTGATTAACCAACTGCCTTACACTTGCTATTACAGTTAGGAGCACTTTTGCCATCATCCCTTCCTCACCGTGATGGACTGACTCTACCCTGAAATGGGAGCCAAAATCAACCCCTTTTACCTTAAGCTGCCTTGTCAAGTGTTTTGGCACTGCAGTGAGAGCAGTTATCTTGTATCATCTTCCTTCCTCTTCCTTGAAGACTCCTCCCCACATGTGGTCCTTTGACCTACCTGCTACCTTTCATTTTTAGTCTCTGTTCCAAAGGAAGGCTCCCTCTGACCCTCAAAACCAGATCCAATTCTTATTTACCTCTTCTCAATCCTCAGTAGTTTTTCTCTCCAGAAGTTCTCTTATTTGACATGTGAAGCTGTCACAATTGAAATTACATTAGTAATTTTCCTTACGCTATCTTCTAGACTAAACTGAAATCTGCATGAAAGCAGAGCTGTGCCTGTCTCTGTGTTAAATGTAGAAGGATGTTTGACTTATAATAGAAGCTCGATAGATATAGCTAGCCAATTTTTTGAACAACCAAGTTACTGAACTTGGTTGACTGGGAATTAACAACAAAGTGCTTTCGGTTCCTCATGCACATGAGGACTCTGATAGATCTGCCTTCATCACTAAAGGATGTGTGGGGCAAATTCCTCAGTTTCATTTTTATCATTTCCAGTAATTTAACAGTGTAGTTCAATGTAAAACTCCCCTGTGCCTCTTCCTGTCACTTCAGCTCAAGCCTACCTCATGGTCTAAAAATCCGTAATAGGGAAGAGGGTGTGATCTGGCCTTCCCCCTCTTCTTTGACATAATCTAGTTGAAGTTTCTCTCTCTCTCTATCTCTCTCTATATATATATCTATATATATATAGAGAGAGAGAGAGAAGGAGATAGAACAAGGAGGTAAGGACCAAACTTTTTCAGTTACCTGGTTGTAGAAGGTTATCTTAATTTTTCTAGCTAATGCTGGACCACTGTGGATGTTCTTTGCAGCAGATACCTACTCATTTGCTTATAGAGTGTCAGCAGTAAGGGAACAGCGACGCAGCTCCATGCTGTCACCCTCAGCAGCCTGAGGAGTTCCCCTAATCTTTTAGGAACCTCAATTCAGGCCAAACTGGGATTTGTGGCTTCCATGAAGAAAAGAATTTCAGGACTGACCAGTGTGAAACAGAATTTGAGATTTTGTTAAAGATATTTTAGTAGAAAAACACTCAAGAGAAAATAAAAGCTACCAAAGAGCATGGGTGTAGGCTGGCCAGAAAGAGTCACAGAAAGTAGGACGCACCTGTGTGGGAATGGGCTTCTGAAGGGAGGGTTGCAATTAATTATCTGAATATTAGCTATATTATTTCAGTGGGTCTCAAGTTACAGCTCAAGAGGTTGCTAAGAAATCTTTTTTCCTTTCCCTCCCTCTCTTTTTGACAAACTTATAGGGTGGCTCTACATGTGCCTTGGATAGGATTATAAACTGGTAAAACTGGAGTCCCTGGGGCTGCACAAGGGGTTCAAGAACTGCCGTTTCCTTGTAAGTGGATTTTCTAGCAAGAGTCCTAGAAAACTGCAAGTTTTAAGCTGGGAAGGGGGAAAGCCCTCAAACACTTGTTAATTTTGCTTGAATTCTTGTTTCTCTGCTAGCAAGAGGCTTCAGCCTGACTCCCGGGTGAGGGGCCCCTCTCCCTTCTCATGCCACAATTTTCAGTCTCTTTATCCTACACAGGTGGGAGCACTTTGGG
Source organism: Nannospalax galili (assembly GCF_000622305.1). NCBI lineage: Eukaryota > Metazoa > Chordata > Mammalia > Rodentia > Spalacidae > Nannospalax > Nannospalax galili. Next base: position 177,593 of record NW_008344599.1, on the reverse strand, counting down.
GGCCTCTGAAAAGGTAGTGGGGTGGGAAGCTTGCTACGAAGAAGTGGCTTGGCCTTTTCCAGCCCTCCTCTCATGCAGCTCCCACTGACAACCTTCTGCTGTGGGCATCTACCGACCTAGTGATAAGGGTGGCAGAATGACTGAAGCCTGGCTTCCATCTGCAGTGTCCACAGTGGAAACTCCTAGATCCCCACTCTGCTGAACAGTGGGTATACAGGTCGATTCCCTTGTCCCATGCAGTGTTTCTACTTTAGGGAAGAGCAACAGATTCATTGTCAAACCAATAATTAAGGCATTAATTTCCTCAGTATACCTAGACCCTCTTAAATGATTCTTCTTTCATTGGGCATTATGTGAGGAGGACTTCAACCTGGGGAGGGCAGGATGAACTCACAGAGCTCTCCTGATTGTGATAGTGGATTCTGATCCTGAGATCTCCTTCTTTTCCTCTCTTCTGTTTATATTGAATGGAAGTAAGGGGTGCTGTAGTGGCAGAACCAGTTCAGCCACCCCTCACTAGGTTCAAGAGCTGACCTGTTCTCCAATTGCTTTGCACTACTCTACAATGTGAAGTCTCTTTGTCTTGGCTCTAGATAAACAGCTTTAAGAAAAGTCCCTTCAGGAGTACTATTGCAAACATCATCATAAAAAAATCAACCAAGTGTTTCTTGTGCTGTCTCCTGCTTAAAGAGCCTCTGCCGAAGCTAGGCTCAAGGTCACAAAGGTCATTGGGCTAGAAGGCACTTGTTAAGAAGACCGTAATTTTTATTTCACTAAGAGAGGAAAGAAACCAACCAGTGTGCCACTACCAGGGGCCATGCAGATCCTCATGGGCAGGTGGAGCATCAGAGGCAGAACTAAAGTCATGACAAAAAGCAGAAGTGATTAAAGAAGCAGAGGAATGGAAAGATGAAAGACGGTAAATAATGGGGATGAACAGTAGAGAGAGGGGGGCTGGAGAGGTTGCTCAGTGGTTAGAGCACTGGCTGTTCTTGCAGGGGACCCGGGTTGAATCCCCAGCATCCACATGGCAGCTTGCAACTGTCTGGAACTCCAAATTCCAGGGGATTCGATGTTCCCTTCTGACCTCCATGGGCACTGCACAACACAGGTGCACTTATACACATATAAGCGAAACACTCATACACATAAAATTAAAATAATAAATAAAATATTTTTTAAAAATGAAAAGTGGAGAGAAGACAAAAGGTAAAGAGGCTGAGGTCAGAGGATGGTACTAGGCTATAGCTTTCCCAACTGGGGCAGACCAGGATGAGTAGAGCGTCTGGTGAAAGAGAATAAAGGCTTGAGGTTCCCACTTGCCAGCTGGTGTAGGATTATGGGCTGAATCTGTCCCTTCCCTCACCATTGAGTGTTCTGGGGTTAGAGGTGGGGACAGAGCTATGATAAGGAGGTAGGGACGGGACAGCATGCCCCCTCCCTTCTAGGGCTCCCACTTTAATGAATGCACTTGGACATAACCGAAGAGCACTAGCTCTCATCGCTTAGCACCTATCTTTTCTCCTCCAAATTTCTGTCATCTTCATCTTTTATTCTCATTACCTCTCTAGTTCCCATTTCAAATCAGAGCAGAAAGTAGAGGAGAGAGCCACATTCCATAATAAACTATGAGGTAAAAGGTCAGACCAGTGGGGGAGCTTAGAGACACATTGTGTTTTGCTGCTCAAATAACATGGACATCCCCTGAGAGCTTGTTAGGAAACGCAGAATCCCAGAGCCTACCCAGAACTACTGATCTAGAGCCTGCATTTTTAACAAGATTCCCAAGTGACTTGGTAAGTTAAAGTTGGAGAAGCATGGGTTTAAATGTACATAGGCTTGCCACAGGGGAGCCAGCAGAGGGCAGTACTGCAGAGCTTGTCAGGTGAAGGACAGCAGGAAGCCAGCTGTCTTGAGACTTTAGATCAGTGAGGCTGCTCCTGGCAAGAATTTTGGGCAAATGCTGCTCCACCGTCTTTGCACAAAGGCAAATGGTTTGAGTTCATTCAAGAGTCAAACAGCTAATTTTCTGTGTCTTAGTTTCTGTTTTGCAGCACTGAGGTGGAACCCAGGGCTTTGCATTTGCTGTGTAGGAGCTCCACCACTGAGCTCTCCATCCTAATCCACTAAGCACCCTCCCCCCTTTACCTTGGAGTTTATTTAAAAGGAGGTAAGGGTCATAATATTTTCATGCAATACATACTTTGTTCTTTAAATAACAATTTTTATTTAAATAACAACAGCAGAAAGAATTAGAGATCTTGCGATCCAAACAGAACGTCAGACATTTGGGCTGTGCATAATTAAAGAAGCATCTCACTCCTGGAATACTGTAATAGACAATACTCGGAGGGCATAAGAATGTAACCTAAAAAAGGGGAAAAAATCACACTGGAGCTACTTAGTCTCTTTAATATCACTGAGCAAGAAAAGCAACATTGAATTTCCACACTGATTTTACACAGCGTCTACACAGTACCTTGACTTGAATTCAAAGGGAGAGTTAAGACTCTTCTACTCTATTTTTGGCAAACAAATGCATGGTAAACTTAGATGACTTTCTACATAGATTTTACCTGAGAGTGGTCTTTTTAATATTTTATTTAAAAGAACAGGCTTGGTACTTTTATACTGATATCATCAATGTTAAGATGTCTTAGAATATCAGGAAGATTCATAATTTTTTTCTTTTGGGGGGGCAGGGTCTCCCTGTAGCCCCAGCTAGAACTTGCTATATAGACCAGGCTGGCCTCAAGCTCACAGAGATTCCCCTGACTCTGCCTCCTGAGTGCTGAGATTAAAGGTGTGTACCACCATACCTGGCTTCATATTGTTTTTTTAAAAAAATATTTTTTGAGAATTTCATATGGGAATATTGTATTTGCATCATTTCTACCCCATCCAGTCCCCTCAAACTCCTCCCACGTTCCTCTTCCCTCACAATGTTTTATCTCTTCTTTATTATTGTTATATATACATACATACATTTATATATCTTATATAAATGCCCTGAGTCCATTTACTGGTACTTATGTGTACATGTGTTTAGGGCTGACCTCTGGGAGTTAGATAACCTTTCAGGGAACTAATCTCCAATTCTCCCTCAGCATCCATTGATTACCTGAAGGGCTTCATCTTGAAGTGAGACACATAATCATTTTTTATAACTAAAGTTTAAAACTCGTTTAGAATTTCATACACGAGTATTGTATTTACAACATTTCTACCCTTCCCTCTCCCCCTCCAAGTCCTCCTATGTCCTCCCCCAACTCCCTTTCAACTTCATGGCCTCTTCTTTAATTATATATAATTATTTAAATATATGTAATATGTATCTCCTACCCATATAGTGACGCTTGCATGTCCATGTGTTTGGGAGCCTACTTGGGATTGCCTAACCTATCAGAGAGCTCATCCCTGGAGAAAACTGACTCTCCCTCTCTCAGCAGCCACTGATTGCCTGTAGGTCTTCTAGAAGTAGAACCTTGTAAAATTCCACTATCCACATTGACATGTCAACTAGTGTTGTCATTATTCAGGTCTTATTTGGGCAACCATATTCAGATTTCAGGGGTGCAGCTTCCCCATCGTGTCTAGAAGACACCATCTAGTAGCAAGTGTCCAGGCCCTTTCGCTCTTACAATCTTTATTCCACTTCTTCCATGATGTTCCCTGAGCCTTAGATGTAGGGGTTGCGTTGCTAATGTATCAACTGAAGCTGGGATCTCCCCAGTCACTTCTCTGCATTTTGACCAGTTGTGTATCTCTATAAAAGTTTCCATCTGTTGCAAAAGAATTTTGTTTGGTGAGTGGTAAGAGCTATAGGCACTTGTGGGTGTGAGGATAAGTATTTAGAATACAGTCAAAAATTATATTGGTTTAAGGAAATGGCAGTACAAGGATCTCCCTAGGATCTATGACATCTCCAACCACAGGTATTTGGCTAGGTTACAGCACCAGACATGAATTCCCTATTACTGAGTAGGCCTTAAGTTCAACTAGATAGCTGTCGGTTACCCCCAACATAAAATTACCACTATTGCACCACTGAGAATACCTAGCCAGGCCAGCAATTGTGGTGCATAGGTTTTATATCTATGTAGGACTATTGACTGCTTTCTCCTTTGGCAACTTACAAAGTACCTTCTGACACTATGAGAGCCAGTCATCAGGGAGGAGGCTTCCAGTGAGTTCTAGCTCAATTCCTTCAAATCCTGTGTGTGAAGGATGTGGTGTCTTCAGCAATAAGGTCTTATCTTCATGTTCTGGGAGGCAACCAAGGGCAATGGCAATAGCCTGTATGGTTTTGGGAGTCTTTTAGACTAGTCTGACCAACAGCTCAAAGGGACGTTTCCCCTGCCTGGCACTGGGGTTTTTGCTAGATAGTCTACACCTCTTGGGAGCAGCATTATAGCCCCTGTATGGCATAACTCCATTTAAACCATGTGTGTGTGTGTGTGTGTGTGTGTGTGTGTGTGTGTGGTATATTTCAATATTTCAGTACACTTACAATGTTTCCCTATGGCTTTTCCAAACATTCTTAGTGTTATTTAGCTCTTCTTCAGAAAGAGTCATATTCTGTACAGCTGACCCAGCATGCATGGAGCTCCTGCTAGGTCAACCTCGGATTTCTCCAGTTTATTTTGTGCATCAATTTGTGTAATAATCTCATTCACGTTGGTCTCCAATTCTATTCCTTGCCCATATTACCACTTCTGTAAGACTATAAGCCTCATTTATATGGACTATTAAATCCAGTTCACAGATATTTTCAAAACATTTGTTTAATGTTTTCACAAATACTTTAATTTGATCCAAAATACCAAGTTCCCCTTCTGAGGAATCCACATAGAAGACAAAACATAGTGTTGCATAATGTCTATAAATCAGTTTGTTGTCAGACCCTCTAATTAACAATCTCCTGCTAAGAAATTACATTTTCAACTCACTTAAATTCCCCATGGAAAATTTCCCTGGTGACTTAATGCTGCGTATCTTCACCTGTAAGCCTGGTAGAACTTGGAGAGCTGAGCTCCTGTGGTTATTGAAGATGAGGATGGCTTTGATCATGGCTGGGTCCTGGGGCCAGGGCAGGGGCAGTGTATGAGCCTTGCCTCTGGAGCTTACTGGTCCATGTACTCCCTCCCACTAAGTTTTGGTTCATAGTAATACAAAAGAGGACAGGGGCTCAGTAACTTCCAAAGAAGGGAGCTGTCTTAATTTTCATTCTAGTTTCATCTCTTCTGCTGTGATAAAAATACTCTGAACAAAGGCGACTTAGGACAGGAAAGAGTTCGTTTCATCTTGCATGTCACAGTCAATCATTGAGGGAAGTCAGGGCAGGAACTGGACCACCTGCACTAAGAATGGCACTGCCCATCTGTGGGCTAGGCCCTCCTATATCCATTATTAATAAGTAAAATCCCTCACAAACTGCGCACAAACCAACCAGATAAAGATAGGTGCTCACTTGAGACTCTTTTCCAGACTCTTTTCCAGGTGATTCTAGACTGTGGTTAATGCTAAGTGGACAGTTAATGCTAACTAGGCATTCACAAGGCAAATCCTGCCTTGGCATGCACGGGGTCTGTGTGCAGGTCACATGGAGCCCAATGTTTGGAGGAACTTGAGTTAGTGCTCTGCTGCCACCATCTGGAAATTCTCAATAATTTCATCTTTCAACTTGTGCTTTCAAGTCAATGGTACAATGGAGCACGAGACAGACACACATGAAATATGTGCATCTGTCACTGTTGTTATTTACACTGTCCGGTGTTCATGGTAGCCCCTGACCTGAGAATGTTGTTCTGGTGGACTTACAGTATAAGGGACTTCATTGAGACTCAAAGTGAGGTCAAAGTAACTAATGGCTTTTGTCAATTGTAAAGGGATATGTAGCATTTTTGTAGCATTTACACCATTAATATAAAATATAAATGCACATGTGTTACAGAATATGAATGCAGTAATTTCAGTGGCTTCACATACAAGCTAAATGCTCTTATATTTGCATTTAAAACTGACATTGTATGATATAGACAGTAAATACATGATAATGATTTTAAATTTAGGTTTTTATTGCTGATAATATTATGTAGCAAATGTAAAAATATTACCGAAAGTAGAAAAAGAAACTACAGAAGAAAACATTTTAAAAATATTTTATTTATTATTTTTATTTTACGTGTATGAGTGTATTGCCTGCATGTATGTGAGTGCACCCATGTTGTACAATGCCATGGAGGTCAGAAGAGGGCATTGGATTCCCCTGGAACTGGAGTTAAGGATGGTTCGTAGCTGCCATGTGGGTGCTGGGAATCAAACCCAGGTCCTCTGCAAGAGCAGTCAGTTCTCTTAACTGCTGAGCTATCTCTCCAGCCCCAAAAAGAAAACATTTTGTATTTTAGGACTTTGAATGGTATTTTTTTCTCTGCTCTTTGAACAAGGGGATCACATTTTCATTTTTATACTGAGCATCAGAATGATGTATCTGGTTCTGTACTGAGAGAAGAGAGAGGCAGGGAAGAACTGGTACCTGTGACCTGGGCAGTCTAAGGTGGGATTTGCCTCAGATTTCCAAGTTACCCAAACTAAAAGGTGACCCCTAGAGAGAAGCACCTGCCTCAACAGCTGAGGTGCATGCTCATGTGTGATATAAACAGGCATTTCTTTCTCTTTACTGTTGTCCCAAAGCATACTCTTTTATTTCATTCCTCCTCTTCTACCCAGAAAAGTGAGGGGAAGGGGGAGGGTGCTACTCCCAGAAAGGAGGCTGAGCTATTCCAATCGGAGAAGGCAGTCTGAGGAGATCTGAGGTTGGAATGGGGCCACAGGCTGGGCTGAAGTAGAAGAGTGTCTTAGGAAGCTCAGGCCACCTTCTGGTGCCAGACAAAACCCAAACTTTCTTGTCATGCAGATACAATGCAGATCAGATAGCTTTGCAAACTTCAGTGGCTCAAACCCAAGCTCCTTGCATTACCTTATTCCACTTCCCAGACTCCCTCAGATCCTGCTACATCAATTCCACATTTTCTACTGACAAGAATCAGTAGCGTGAATGGACTGAAGCTAAATGCAAAGGGAAAAGGAGCTTTTCTGTTGACCAAAGAGAATATGAAACAGTTTAGTGAACATATAGCATTGGCTATCACACAAGAAATGTGGGCAGGGGGGGCTTTTGTAGCAGAAACAAGCAGTGGGGGAGAGTGGTTTGGTTTAGAAAATGGTCTGTCTCTGAAGAAAGAGAGTATCCTTTAGTGACTTCTAATCTAGGCCCATGAGGCGATTTAGAAGAGAGAACATAAAGCAAAATATTCTAGGAATTACAAAAGGGTAAGTCTAGGGACTCCTGACTTTTTATAATAGACCCTGATAAAGGTCAGTTTGATGGCTTTATTGGATCCGGTGACACAACTACTATTTGAGACAATGGAAAGAGAATGGAGAACTCCGGACCTCATGGAAGGTTAGGGGACAAAGACTTGTGACAAAACTGCACACTCAGTGCTCAGGAAACAAGCCCTACTTCATATTTACAGGAGACATAAAGAGTGGGGGTCTCTAGTCAGACACTTGAGAAGGAAGCCAGAACTTGGTGTGGGAAGGAATCTTGGAGGAGCCAGGACCGCTCGGCTTGGATGTTGGGATGAAAGCCAGCGGTAACACAATTTACCTTTTCAGCTATGCTCAGGCAGACATCTGTGACCCCAGGTTCTTGCCACATGTCTCCTCTCCAGGCTGATGAGACAAGTGCTTATGACACATTTGGAAAAACTTCAAGAATCTGCTTTGATGATCATGTGAAATGTTTATTTAAACGGGTAAGAAAATATTTGCAGGCCTGGGCAATGGTAAAGTACTTGCCTTGCATACATGAGATACACCCTTGCAAGACCCCAAATGAATAAAAATAAATAAAACTTTAAAAAACCAAAGCATTAGCACAGTGTAGCCATGTTTTTGGTGAAAAGAATTCATTTATCTTTGATGTATATGGGAAAATAATTAGGGTATATAAAATGAAATATTGACCCCAGCTTTTAAAAACCTATTTGAAAATTGTTATAAAGGGCTATGGGTGTAGCTCAGCGGTAGAGCACTTGCCTAGCAAGCACAAGGCTTTGGGTTTAACCTCAGCATAGAAAGAAAGTACAAATCCTTATAGATGTTCAGCAGCACACTTCCAACCGTCCTATGAAGCCAGAGCTTTGTTCTTGGTTAAGAGGAGTGCTGGTGATGAAAGAGAATCCTCTGGCCTTGAAGTTTCATTCTTGAGTTACAAGAACTCATCTCAGATAAGCAGGCTGCAGAGCATGATGGGAGCCAGGGCCACTAGCCAAGTTGCAATCCAAGTTACTCCAGAGGATCTGGCTGAAAGAAGAAAATCCCAAACAGTTAGGTGTCTTGATCAATGTGTTGAGAAGGAGAAAAAGCATAGACTCTGGGACAGGAACTCTTATAACATCGAAAGCAATTTCCTTCCTGGATCCAATTCCAGTGTGCCTGGGAAATCCTCTCCCTTATAGAGGTTCACCTCTCCAGATATAAGTTGTTAAGAGTGAAGAGATTCCCTAAATGTTACTGGCTTAGCTGAACCCTGTGCTAGAAAGTTGCTTTGTCATATCTATAGACTCAGGAAAGAATCGGTCCCATGTACTAGACAGCAATGAGATAGGGCAGTGTCAGGTACAGACAGGAAAAGAAAAGAAAACTGACAGCAGTGAAGGGAAGAGAAGAGGAAATATCAGGAGCGAGCATAAGAACAAAGGAATGGGGCGGGGAGAGGAGATTGGAGTGATTTCTAGGATAATTTGAGTGGCTGAAAAATGCCAAAATTGGTTTAACCCTCCCCCCGAATGGGTACACTGATGCTTTCCTCCTTTACTTAAAAAAAAAAAATTTGTTTATTTTTTTTATTTTATGTGTATGAGTGTATTGCCTGAATGTAGGTAGCTGTGCCCGTGTTGTGCAATGCCTGAGGAGGTCAGAAGAAGGCATTGTATCCCCTGGAACTGGAGTTATAGATGGTTGTTAGCTGCCACGAGGATGCTGGGTCCTCTGAAAAAGCAACTGGTGCCCTTAACTGCTGAGCCATTTCTCCAGTCTCATCACCTCCACCTTTTAAGAGACAGGACTACACTTCTTCCCCCTGCCATATTAGAATGCAGTATTGATTTTTAAAATGGTGTTGAAATTGCCTAGCCAAATTGTGGTCTCATAATCAGATAGTAGCCTCTCATATTGGGTCTGTAGTGGCAGAAGAGACAGCCTGTTAGGAAAGGCTAGAAAGTGAGTTAGGAAGAGGAATAAAAGAGCTATCAGGTTCCACAGCCCATGGATGGGAACCATGGGTAGAGGTAAAGAAACCTGGACAGGTAAGACGGAGTTCAGAAGACCATGAAAGATCATGTCTCCAGGACCCAGGATCCCTGGTGACTTGAGGTTGGTCAGAGCTTGGACCTTGGCAGCCCTAACAACCTAGGCTTGGCTGCTCATCTCCAATAGGCCAGTGTAAGAGATGAGATAACAGCAAAAAGCAGAAAAGGAAGGTTTATTAGATGTGGCCACACTGGGAAGAGAAACAGAGGTTTAGGGACCAAGTCCATGTCTATGTTCTAATATGAGGTTCAGATTAAAAAGAAGGCAAGAGGTATGTGTAACTAAGCAGTTCAGTCAAGGTGTGGTCCAGCTCATCACCTCTGTCTCAGCTCCATTCTCTATAGCAAGGTAGTCTGATGGGTTGTCAGAACCACATGAAATGTCTTTTCCAGAGACAAGTTTCTTCTCTGGCCAGAACCAAGCCTAGCCTTTTCTTTCTCCAGCATCCTGGGGAAATTCTAATTTCTTGAGAACCATTGTTTTAATAGCCTGATAGCCAAAGGGAAGGGCACAGTATCTCTTCAGGATATCTTCATTCCTGTCAAGATGGTTACACTTCCCTCCTCTTTGTTTGTACACCTCAGTCTTGAGGTAAAATATGCACATGTCTGAAACAAATATCCCAACAGAATCCAAGTAGGAGCCGAGGTCAGAAGAATTTAGTAGTGTCAGGTAATCATTGCTCTAAAACCTCTTGACTTAGTTACTTTTGGAAGGGCTGGAACACATTAACTCCATTTTTATTGTTCACTTTGAGACAGCCTCTGGAGTGCTGGGATTAGGTGATCCAGCCTGGCTAGCTTTCATTTAATGTAAATATGAACAGCTAAACATGGCAGATGTCAACACACCTGCTTATCTCCATTTGCTCTTAGACTCACCAAAATGATAATAAAGAAGTAAAGATGATACAGATTTCTAAAGAGAAAGAAGATGAGAGACAGCCTCAGCCAGAGTCTGACAAAAGTTTGAAAGATGGAAAGAGGCTGGAAGCTTCTTCTCCTT
>NW_008344599.1:161392-167162 GCF_000622305.1 Nannospalax galili | reverse complement strand
TTCTCTCTCTCTCTCTCTTTCTCTCTCTCTTTCTCTCTCTCTCTCTTTCTCCCTTTCTTTCTTTCTTTCTTTCTTTCTTTCTTTCTTTCTTTCTTTCTTTCTTTCTTTCTTTCTTTCTTTCTTTCTTTCTTTCGACAGGGTATCCCTAGTCCCAGCCCATCTGGAAGTCACTGTGTGGACCAGGCTGGCCTTGATCACACAGAGATCCACCTGTCTGTGCCTCCACCACCCAAGGGCTGGGATTAAAGGCGTGTGCCACCATGCCCAGCTTCTTCATTTTCTTAGCAGAGAATTAAAAATTGAAATTATATGTTCCCAAAGGGAGGGGCCAAGTGGGTCTTTAGAAAACTTCATTCTTGCCAGGAAAGTTACATGGACATGACACGGATCCAGAAAATTATTGGCACCACAGGTATGAGTTATTCTTGAAAAACATGTACACCAGGGCTAAAGGCTATTACTTTTTGGATGTGAAGGATATGGTGCTCAGAGTTCTAGAGATCATAATCCAAATTCACTGAGGGTTCCCCTAAACCTGATTACCTTCAGAGTTGAAAGAGCTGAGCTAACTTAACTGCATTAATTTAGGACTTATCAGACTCAGTGTTAGATAGGTTACATGTGTCATTTCACTTATTAAAATACTAGAAAATAAGAACATTATTTTATTTGGATTTAAGAAAAAATAACTTGGAGAAGTTAAGCAACTTCCTAGCTACTAAGTGATTCTAGTAGTTAAACTTAATTGTCAACTTGCCTGGATTTGGACTAATCTAGGAGACCCACATCTGAGAGTGACTATAAGGGTGTTTCCAGAGAGATGCAACTGAGCAGGGAAGACCCACCCTGAATGTGGGCAGCACCATCCCATAGGCTGGAGTCTCCAACTTAATGTAAAGGTGGGAAAGGAGGAAGCACTTTGAGCACCAGCATTCATCTCAATGCTTCCCAACTGTGAACATGATGTGACCAGCTATCTCAATTCCCAATGTCATATCTTCCCCACCATGATGGACTTGCCCCCTCTCCCTTCCCTTCTTAAGTTGTTCTTGAATGGTATTTTGTTATAGTAACAACAAAAATTACTAACACAGTGACTTCATCAAGAATGACCCCAGATGGGACTGGCTCTAAGATCTAGGACTTCAGTGGCACCTGGGTAGGTGTGAGTTAAAGGGGAGTGACACTTTGTGAGTGGATCTGCCTAGGCAACACGTGGGAATCTGAAACATGAAACCCAGGGTTTGCCTTCCTACCTTTGTGGAGGAGCACAAAGCCGGGAGTGTCTCTGCCTGAGGACTAGACTTTCCCTCCTATTCACCAGCCTCTTTCACATTTACAGTTACTAGTCATCTGTGCCCCCAACTCCCTGGGAGATCATTCTTACCCAGACCACAAGGTGGAGTGAAGTACACTGTGTCATTTTTGCTGCTTACAGGATTCCTGACTTGACAAGTATAAAATGTAGAATAATTCTGAGGATTAACGGTGAGTTCAAGCACGTCTGCCTGGTTCTCATTGGGAAAGGGTCCTGAGTCGTTATACCAGACATAGTCAGCAGTCTGGTCCTCTATCTCGCAGTATAGGCTCAGATAGCAGGAGTCTTTCGATTCTTCTTTCTTCTTAAATGTAATGAAAGGCTTGGGTACAGGATCTGAAAATTAGCAAGTTATGAAACAATGGGCTGTGCATTTGTGAGGCATTTATGGCAAGGGTTTAGCCGACAAACTACTAAGGGACTCAGGGAGGAGCACAATTGCGGTTCAAGACCATTGCGGAGAGACACTCCTCCAGGTGGAGCCAGTGAGCAACTTTCTCTTCAAGAGACTCTGGAAGAGCTTCTTTTGGTGGTGATGCTAAGCGGGATCCAGGAGGGGGAACCAGAGACTTACATGTCCTCAAGAACAAAATGGGGTGATGGTTATCTGTGAGCCAGAAAACACAGCCAAGTGCTGGCTGGGAGATCAACTGATTTGGTTTCCCAAGTACCTGAGATACTCAGGACCTGTTCTCTAGCAATGGTTCACAGTAGGTACTCTGGGGTCACTTTGTCCCTCAAGAATTCTAGAGCTCAAGTCCAGGAAAGCTCCTGAAGAGGCTCAGGCTGCACATGGCAAAGCCCCTCGTCCTCCCATCACAGGCACTTAGGTCCATAAACCTGCCTCCTTTGTTTTCCTTATGAACGGAATTTCATGAAGGAAAATGGATTTATTTTCAGTTTGCCCAAGTTGTGTAATGTCTTTTCTATATGACTCTCTGTTAAAATACTTAATAAACTCACCAACTTCGTTTCATTTTAGTTCATCCTGAAATTCTTTCCGGGGGGTAGTCAAGGATCTCTATACCTGAGTGAAGGTCTCTAAGGGGAGGTGGATTCTTCAGGCCACTGGTGGCTGTTTAGAAGTGCCCTCCCCCACAAACATGCACTGTGCCTGTGTTCATATTAAATTTGTAGAAAGTCAGAGAACAAGGCTGGAGCACACGTAAATTTAACTGTGAGATAGGCTAATTGGTCCTTTCTGGGATCTGAGGTTGTTTTTGAGATGGTTTATATTTAATTCTGGGCCAAGGAAAATAGGGTCTTAAAGGTGATCCATTTTGAAAAGGAAAAGATATAGTATTACCACCCATTCTGGGTCTGATAGAATTCTTTGTCTCTAGGTCTCTCAAACAGAAGGGAGACACACCATAAGAGAACTACCAGCAGCCTAAATAGTTCCTTGCCCCCTTAGAGACCCTCACTAAGATAAAACTGGAGCCTTGATTGTCCTGCAGAAAAGAATTTCAAGATGAACAAGAATGAAGTAAAGTTAGTGAGTTTACTAAGTAGATAAAAAGTCATTCAGGAAAAGACATTACACAAACTCAAGACACAGTAGAGGCTTCTTACGGGAGCATTCCTCCAGGGCATCTTTACAATAATTATAAACATGGTCCTCTGGCTTTCCAAGTTACAAACTTCAAAGGATAAAATTTATAATATGGCTTAAAGGTAAAACAAAGTTTAAAATCTAAAAATTTGAAAGTTAAAAAAACTACTTGAGCAGGCTTACTTTAAGAATTTTCTCTTGTAAATGAGGTTGCACGGTAGTTTTATGAGATGCACTGTTTAGATTTGGGAATGAGAGGGAAGTGCTAATGCGGGAAAACTCAAGGTTGCAAATATTCTAAGTAAGCATAGTATATTTGTTTTTAACATTCTTCTTTGAGGCATCTTTAGGAAAATATACACACCTCTGTAGGCATATTTGTCTTTATCAGTTGTGTTAGTTTCTTTTATTTTGTTTTTTTTTTTTTACTTTCAGTTAGCAGAAATGGCAAATTAGATCCCCTTAATTTTTCCTTTCTAGTCTGCCCCGATTCTATTCCTTTAGTAGGTGGAGAGCTAAACCCCTTTGCATCTTTTCTTTGAGGGTCGGCTGTAAGCTCCAGACTCCTTCATTCTTGTTAAACACACTAATTTTGTAAGCAAAAAAAAAAAAAAAAAAGATGATAGTCTGATATTTTTAATAATTAAGATAATGTATTTTGATTGATACAAAGCATTTTTATGTCCTCTCATTTTGTATTATTTTTGACTATTCAGGAAGAATAAAACAAGATTTCATTTTTGTCTAGAAGCTGCTTTAGAAGAAAATCATTGTTTCTTTATTTCTCTCTTTTTTAAGTTTCATTTTTTTTTGGTTATCTAGAGTCAAAGACAAATTTTAATAAAATATTGTGTTCACATAATAAAATTTGTCAATGTGAATATGCATCCTTAAACAAAATAAATGCCTAATGAATCACTTAATTTCAAACTGATATCTACTATTAAACATGGACAGAATGATGAAATAGCACATGAGTAGTGCACAGGTTACACAATAAAACATCAAACTTCTACCATACATGCTAACCTTGAAGTTTACCTCTTTGGTCATTTTTGGCCTTAGAAAGATGGTTTATTATGGTGTGAGACTTTCCTGTTCCTAGGACCTCCTCACTCATTCCTTCATGACCTGAACAGTCCCCATAGAGACTGTCCTGGGAACCACATTTCTGCACAATTGGTCCCTTTTAAAAAATATTTTTATTATTTTTATTTTATGTGTATGAGTGTATTGCCTGCATGTATGCGAGTGCACCCATGTCATGCAATGCCGTTGAGGTCAGAAGAGGGCTTCAGATTCCCCTGGAACTGGCATTAAGGACGGTTCGTAGCTGCCATGTGGGTGCTGGGAATCGAACCCTGGTCCTCTGAAAGAGCAGTCAGTGCTCCTAACTGCTGATCCATCTCTCCAGCCCATAATTGGTCCTTTTGGCTATAACTGTTTAGACCAGACACATGCACCTGAACCATGTTGGATACATGAGTTTCTTGTCAGATTTCTCTAAGAATGTAATTCAGAGTCACAAAGGCCCAAGGTTTGAGAGGTAAGTCTTGTTAATGGCAGGGATCTGTAGATTCCTGAGGCTGGGGACTCTAAATTGGCCCTGGTTCTCAGTCTTCCACCTCTCACTCTTTCTTGATTCTTCTATACTCCTTGAATAGTTCTAGGTAGCTCCTTAACATAACTTCTCCTTTTTTGGTCAAGATACAATGAATTGTTTTCTATAACTGGCCTCAAAAGAAGCTTACCTAATATGGACAAGGAAATATTAATATCTTTCTCCATAGTATCACAGCAATTGAGTAGTTAGCCAGAGGGCTTTTAAGGAGTAAATGGGCATATAATAACTGTACACATTTATGGAGTACATTGTGATAATTCAATACACACATGTAACAATTAAATCAGGGTAATTAACATTTACCTCCTAAAATATTGTTGGGAATCTTTGAATTTTTTCCCACCTACTTTGAATCATATATAAATTATAGACTATAATTACCCTACTGTGCTATGGAACACCAGAACTAAATCCTTCTATTTAACTGTATTTTGGCATTCATTATCCAACTTCCCTCTACCCTGCTCTTTCTAACCTCTAGTGACTATTCTTCTACTTTACTTCTAGAAGAGACCAACCGTCTTAGCTTCTACAAAAGATTGAGAACACGAGATATTTGTCTTTCTGTGCCTACTTCTTTCACTTAACCAGAGTTTTGAACCTACGACTATCTGACTCCCAGGATACTGTCCCAGTCTTTATTCCACGTAGAATGTTTAGGCTGTAGCTGTAAGTGTAAGTTTTTGTTATACTCATTTTGATGAGTCAAAAACTCTCCTTAAGAGTTCCTGCCCCAATTTAGCCTTTTAGTATTTTTTCCATAGGTCTGATGAAGTCCAAGTTCATATAGAATGAAGGTGAGTTGAAAATTGATTTGGGTTAATTACAAGGTGGAATGAAGGAAATAAAGAAGAAATAATGTCTATTGTTTCCTGTCTGTTATGATTTCTTTCTGTTTACGTCCCCTCAAAAGGCTGTCTTGGGGCTGGAGAGATAGCTCAATGGTTAAGAACATTGGTTGTTCTTGCAGAAGACCCGGGTTCAAATCCCAGGACTCACATGGCAGTTAACAGCTGTCCATAACTCCAGTCCCAGGAGATCCAACAGCCTCTTCTGACCTCCGGGGGCACTGCACGACACGACACAGGTGCTCTTACGTACATGCAGGTAATACATGCATACACATAAAATAAATACAATAGCCTCTTCTGACCTCCGGGGGCACTGCACGACACGACACAGGTGCTCTTACGTACATGCAGGTAATACATGCATACACATAAAATAAAAATAATAAAATTTTTTTAAGTTAAAAAAAAAAGGCTGTCTTGATAGA
>NW_008344599.1:144002-159636 GCF_000622305.1 Nannospalax galili | reverse complement strand
TGTGTGTTTTGTTTTGAAATTGATGACTTTGAACTTCAGATTCTCCTGCCTTCATCTCTAGGATGCTGGGATTACAGGAGTGTGCCATCATACCCAGTTTATAAGGCTCATCCATGCATGCTAGGCTAGCACTCTGCCAACTGAGTTTAATCTCCAGTCTGAAGGTTACGCAGAATGTGACTGCTTACATAAACGTTCCATGGATATTTTATTTATTTTATTATTTTATTATTTCATTTCATTTATTATTTTATATTTTATTTGGTCTTTTTGAGACAGGGTCTCTTCTGTAGCCCCAGCTGGCCTGGAACTTGCTCTGTAGACCAACCTGGCCTTGAACTCACAGAGATCGGCCTGCCTCTGCCTCATGAGTGCTGAGACAAAGGGTGTGGGGCACCATGCCCTGCTTCCATGCATAGTTAAAAAGAAGTAATAGGCTAGAGAGATAGCTCAGCAGATAAGAACACTGACTGTTCTTGCAGAAGACCTGGGTTTGAATCCCAACAGCCACATGGCAGCTAACAACTGTTCTTAACCCCAGTTCCAGGGGATGTAACTCCAGTTCCAGGGGATCAGACAGTCTTTTCTGTCCTCACAGGCATTGCACGACACGGGTGCACTTACCTAACATGCAGGTAATACATGCATACACATAAAATAAAAATAATAAAATTTTTTTAAGTTAAAAAAAAAAGGCTGTCTTGATAGAAGCTTGGCCACTACTAGGCAATTGGTTCAAAGGAGTCATTGATGGATTTGTAACTGAATACACTATTGGGGAGTAGTGGAAACTGGAGGAGTGGAGGAAGTGAATCACTAGGTGCATGCTTTGAAAGGTCTGTCTGCTTCCTGGCCCCTTTTCCTCCCACCTACTTCCCAGCTACCATGAAGTGAGCAGCTCTGCTCCACTGTACCCTCTGCCATGGTGTTCTGCCTCCACAATCCCATAGTCAGGGGGCCAACTGACTATGGACTAAAACCTCTAAAGCTGTAAGACAAAACGAATCTTTCCTTGTTTAAATAGTTTCTCTTGGGAATTTTGTCTAGTAATGAAAAACTAACACTCGTTCTCTTCAAATCTTAGACTCATTTCAGAAGAGATTTTCAATGTCCAACAGTTGCCAGTTTTGACATCTTCTAGCTCCATAAGAAATTAAGCCTGTCCTGATATTTTCTTTTTCCTCTGTCAGAGTGTCTCAAGGACTCCCAATGGTCCACCCAGGTCCCTGAATAGGGATTTGTCCCTTGGCTCCCCAAACTCACCCCAAACGGTCAGGTTTATTGCCCACTCTTCCTCCCTTTCGTTATACACTCTCAAGTAATAAACACCGCTGTCCCTTCTCCAGACTTCATAGATGTGAAGAGCACCGCTTTCCAGATCAAGCTTGACGCGGTTCTTAAATGTACTATTGAAGTACTTCGTTTTATTTTCATGTTCTAAGATCTTCTGTTTAGTAGTGTAAAGCCAGGTTAGACGTTTGTAGTTCCCAAGATGTTTCCTGGGGGGTAGCAGAGTTACATTGCTTCCGGTCATCACATTTTTCGTTTGTTTTGGATAACCTGCCAATGAAAGTTAGAGTGAGACCCTCCCTGCAATGCTGTCTAGTGGCCCAGCTTGAACTGGTGGGATAGGGAAGAAGAAAGGGCATTTTTTTCTTGGGTGCAGAAAGTACAGTCTCCATCTGAGGTTTTTGTCTCCTGATCGAGAATTCAGTGAAAATTGGAGCCTGAGAAACGGGCATAGGGGAGCAGGATGTATTGGTCATAATTTAATTCTGCCCTTGGACACAGCCCTAGTGCTTTCTCATTCACATTCTCTCTCCCTCTCTCTCCCTCTCCCTCCCTCTCTTTCTTCCTCTCTTCCTCTCTCTCCTTGTCCCTCTCTAGCATTTTCACATAAATTTATGTCGTCACCTTCTCTCTATGTGCTTCCTGTTTGTTCAGTTTCATTTGATAAGTGCTTTAGTCTCTAGAGGCATATACATAAACATTATGTGATTATACTCTAATAGATTTAATACAGTATCATGAGATAGACACAAAAGTAAATCAACCTGTGTTGAAATTGTAGCTTTGCTGGCAGAGTGTTTGCCTAGCATGCACAAAGTCCTTGTTCCATCCTAGCACGGTATAAGCCAACTGTAATGGTGCATGCCTGGGATTCTAGTACTCAGGAGGTGGAGGTCAAAGGATCAGAAGTTTGAGTTCATCCTTGGCTACATAGTAAGTTTTTGGTCAACCTGTGCTACATGAGATCCTGTCTCCCCCCCTAAAAAGTTAATATAATATCTTGTTACTATTATAAAGACAAACATGAGATGGTATGGGACTCTCCCACTCACCATTCAGGTATAGCAGAAATACCAGGAACACCTTGGAGCAGATGGCCACTACTGTGTCAGAAGATGTTTAAAAGCTAATACTTGTTGAGAATCATGTGCCAGGCCCTATTTAAGGCATTAGGAATACTTCAATGAGTTAAGCAGCAAAGGTCCTGGAGCTAACAGTAAGAAATAAATGCAGTAACTACATACATTATCTAGTATATTAGGCAATGATAATTACTATGACCAAAGAGAAAACTCAAAGTAGAGAAAATGGAGTCATGAGTCCTGGTAGAGCTTTAGAGCACATAGATGTCATATTAAAGGTGATGAATTGGTCACATCTGAGCAGACTTAAAGAAGGCAAGAGAAAGCCAGGTAGATACCTAGTATAACAGTAATCCAGGCAGAGGAAAACCCAAAGCAAATCCCTGTGGTGAGAGGGTGTCTGTCATATTTAACCAACACCAAAGAGACCTGAGTGGATGATGCTGAGTGAGGAAGAGAAGTGGGTCAAGAGACACAGGAGAGAGAGGGAAGGACTGAAAACAGTAAGATATTTTCATTTTATTAATAATGTTTTACTTTGATTTAAAAAATTCTAATTCATGCCTGTAATCTCAGCACAGGGGAGGCTGAGGCAGAAAGATCATGGTTTGAGGCCAGCCTGGGCTAGAGAGTCAGTTTCAGGATAGCCTGGTCTACCCTGTCTCAACATATATTAATAAAAGGACTAGAGAGATGGCTCAGTGGTTAAGAGCACTGGTTGCTCTTCTAGAGGAGCTGGGTTTGGTTCCCAGCACCTACATGGCAGGCAACAACCACCTGTTACTCCAGTTCCAGGGGATCCGGCTTTGCACAACATAGTGCAGTTACATACATGCAGGTAAAACATTCATATGCATAAAATAAAAACAAATCAATCTGGCCAGGTATGGTGGCATTCGCCTTTAATCCCAGCACTCTAGAGGCAGAGTCAGGTGGATCTCTGTGAGATCGAGGCCAGCCTGGTTTACATAGTGAGTTCCAGGCCAGCTGGGGCTACAGGAAGACCCAGTCTCAAAAAGACCAAAAAAAAAAAAATCAAAAAATTTTTAATTGGGGACTGAAGAGATGGCTCAGCTGTTAAGAGCATAGGCTCCTCTTGGAGAGGACCCAGATTTGATTCCCAGCACCATATGGTGGCACACAACTGTTTGTAACTCCAGTTCCAGGGGATCCAACACCCTCTCCTGACTACCACAGACACTGTGTGATACAGGTGCACTTACATACACTCATACACATAAGATTAAAATAATAAATAAAATATTTTAAAATTTTAATAAAGCAAATCATTCTAAAAATTCCCTGTAAAATGACTCACATGGTATATGCATTTATATTTTTCTTAAAAGTATATTATTAGAAAGTAAAAAAGTACAGATCACTTGCATAAAGCATTATCTGAGAAAGTTTGGCTTGAAGAGAGAATTTCTGTAAAGTCACTTATATGTTCCTGCAAGAGCTCTAACAGTGCCTTTATACTGAGAGGTTTTATTAAATAACAGATCTTAGACACAAATAATTAGACCACTGCCTCTTTCCAGTCCACATCCTTTTCATCATTTTTGCATTGGGTGGTGTCATATATACAGGTATTTTGGGATCTAGCTAAGAGGAACTAGAATTGGGGGATGTTAAGTTCTGTAGGATGTCTTTGTGTGGTTCATAGACTGTGTGGGAGACTGCCACTCACTTAGGCAAATAAATCACGCTCTTGGATATCCCCTCTGCCCACTGTGCCACCTCACCTTCCATGTTCCTGGCCATGTGGCAAAGGAACTGTTGATATCTGCCATTACCCAAAGCATCCTCCTCAACTACTAAAAGATAAAAATGCCTATGGCTTTCAAGATTCATCCACCCTTCATTTCAGGATTCATTAATCCTATAATCTATCTAGCTGTTCAACAAACATTTGTTGAGCACCTACTCTGTCCTAGAACCTAATTATAAACACTCAGGCACTTATTCCCAAGGAACTTCTGATTGGTTCAGTCCATATTTTATAATCCCTCTCACAGAATCAATTCAGTCAAACAACAAATACTGCACAGCCACATGTGTCTGACATACCTAGGCTTAGATATCAACAATGCATACAGACAACCAGATAACTTAGGAGAACATTCTCACTACGCTTTTTGTTTTAGATGTATTGAGATGCATCATTTAGCCTAGGCTGGCCTCCAAGTCACTATGCAGGCAAGAATGACCTTAAACTCTGGATCCCCTTGCCTTAGCCTCCCAAATGCTGGGATAATAGCCATGTACCACTATATCTAGCTCTTACCTGGCTTTTAACTGTTTAAATATATTTTCCATATTTATTCTCATTTTTGTTTTCCTTATGAATTAATAGAAATCATAATAATACATGGCCTAAGTCAGTGTTTTCCAATTTTTTCATTATTGACATTTTGTAGTTTAGGGCCAATATATATATTTTGGGGGGGGGGAGGTTCTGTCCTGTGTGTCTAAGGATCTTTGGCAGCAGCTGTGGCCTCTGCCCACAGGATGGCAGTAGCAATTCCTTATTTGAGACAGCCAAAAGTATAACTAGGTATTGGAACAAAAATTCCTCTACTTTCACCATGAAAAACCAGCCTAAGCCATCCTGGGCAGGTGCTCTGACAAGCCTTGAACTTATGCCCAGAGGATAGAACAGTTCACCAGCTGGTGATGGAGGCAAGTAAATGTGAGACTATTCCAACATGGGAGAGTGTTGAAATGTTCACTCACATGGGATGTTGTATCTTCATCCTCAACCACCTACGTGTAACAATTCTAAAAAGGCTGACTTAATCATTGGGTGTGGCTTCTTACAGAGAAATGAGGAAGTGGTAACTTTGTCTTTTAGAAGGTAGATGAAGCGACAGTAAAGGGAGCTACTGTTTGGGGTTAATTTAATAGGAAAAAGCGGTTAGTGATGCATCTAGGTGCTTAGGATAAAGTAACAGTGCTTGCCTGGAACTTATAATAGGGATAGAAATGATCTTGCCTGTGTCCACCTATGCTTCTTGTCTGTTAGAAAAACAGAATTAGACTGGCTTGGTGGCACATGTCTACATCCTAGCACTTGCAAGGTTGACTCAAGAGCATCGTGAATTCAAAGCCAGCCTGTGCTGTATAGTGAGACCCCGCAACCACCATTAAAACCAAAAGAAACAAACAAAGCCAAACACCCTCATAAAGGGGAAAATATATCAAAAGAGGGCATAATCTCATACCAAAGACATTGCTCAGGAAAGAGAAAAAGGCTCTAAAGAGGACCTTCGATTGCTATAAAAATAATCTTGTGTTTCTAATGAACCTCTTATAGAAGAAAAGATGAGTCTTAAATATACTGATATGGAGTTACCTGGAGCTCTCTAATGAGATGAAATATTTAACAAGTCCATATGAACCTTTTTAGGAACTAATTTGGCAATACATATTAAGACCCAAGATTTGGGTCTTGAGCAACACTAAACAGGATGATATTTTCTTAGATAAGAAACAAAATGAGTCTAGTGAGGAATACTGCAGTGGATTCTGCATGTAAAAAAGGAGAAACAGAAGCAAACCATCCTCTGAAGACATTATAGTTGTGGACAAGAAGGAGAGTAGGGCATTCCATGAAGGGACACAGAGGAAAAGAGAGCTTAGGTATAGTTTGTTTTATTTAGGGACTGAAATGGCTTAAACTATGATAAGTGAAGAAGCCAAGGGAGGGGAAAATTCACAGGGAGGGAATGGCTGTGGGCTTGTATGGGCTCAGTAAGAAGTTCAAGGCACAGGTCTTAGAGAAGAAGGCTGCAAACTAGTGCTCTGAGGAAAGCCAGGGAGGAAGACAGAAATGTAGAGAAGTTTGTTGGTTTGGAAACGGTGGACAGGAAGCTGAAGGGCTTCCGGCACAATAACCTCTAGGGCCTACTTCTTCAGCAAAGTAGATGACAAGTTCATTGCTGATAGGCAGAGGTAAGATACTTTGAAGATAAAGGCGAAAGTTTGTTAGAGTCACTGTGGGAAATGTTATAGACACTATAGCCACTCTGAGACAGCCCCCCCCAACCGCCCAGCATGGCTGAAACAATGACTTATAAATTACGCCTTTCCTCTTTCCTTCCTTCCTTCCTTCCCTCTATCTCTATACATTCAACTCTTCATACATACATACACACATCAACTTAATCATTTATTCACTCATCTAATAACTGTGTGGGAAGCACTTACTGTGGGTGTGGTGGCTCAAGCCTATAATACCAGCACTCTGGAGGCAGAGGCAGAGGCAGGTGGATCTCTGTGAGTTCAAGGCCAGCTGGGGCTATAGGGAGACCTTGTCTCAAATAGACCAAAAAAAAAAAAAAAAGCACTAATTCTGTGATAGGTGCAATAAAAACAAACAAACAAACAAATAAATAATAGGTCCTTCCTTTAAGGATCTTCCATTTCAGTGAATAGAAACAAACCAGCAATCAACAATTCCACTATTGATGCATGTTGGTATGAGGAAAATATAGGCTTTGGCAAAGAGACACAAAGAAGAAAGTGCTAGCCACTAAGTAAAACAGACACCTTTAGGAGAACAATCACATGAATGCATCTTCCAAGTGTCCTTTCCATTATTTTCAATTAAAACATTAGAATGCAAATTGTGCGTGTCTAGAGGTATTCCTCTCTACCTTTTTTACTTTCTAAACATGTGTTCCATGACTTTGAGGCTATGCATGCCCCCAGAAATGTGTCTACCATCTTGTGCTTTCTTAAATTGTAGCCTTAAATTGAGCATGCTTGGTAATGTACTCCTTAACTGAGCATGTTAGCAATGTACTTATCCCTAAAGTGCTTTCCCACATAAATATGCATAGATAGACTCCCCAAATAAAACCCCTGTCTTTTCTTTGCTCATGGAGGGCATTGCTCTGGAAATAACCCCCATGTTCTCCTTACCTGGTACAGGTAATGACCCTTTCTTCCCTCTTTCAGGGCATAGCAGTGCTTTTTTGGGCTTTGTAGGCAAAAAGATGTTAACTCATTGCATTCAGATTCAGAGGCCAATTACTTGAGTTTAGGAGTGTGCTAGATAGCTTTAGTGTCAACTTGACACACCTGGGTTGAGGGAGCCTCAATTGGGGAATTGTCCTCATCAGACTGGCCTGTGGCCATGTCTGTGAGGTGTCTTCTTGATTGTTGTGTGATGTGGGAGGGCCCAGCCCACTGTGGGTGGTGCCACCCCCCAGCAGGTGGGCCTGTGTTGCATAAGAAAGCAGGCTGAGCAGGGACCAGAGGAGCAAGAAAGTAAGCAGCATTCCTCCATGGCCTGTGCTCCAGCTCCTGCCTCCATGTTCCTGCCCTGAGTTCCTACCTTGGGCTCCCTGATGAACTGTGACCTGGGAGATGTAAGACAAATAAGCCCTTCCCTCCCCAAGTTGGTAGTGGTCAGAGTGTCTGACAGCAATGGAGAAACAAACTAGGACAGAAATTGGTACCAGAGAGTGGGGTATTCCTGTGACAGACCTGACCTTGGTGTTTTCAGGAGGATTGTGGAAGCATTCAGAACTTTGGGCTGAAAAAGCCATTGAGTGCTCAGTGTGTTGCTATGGAGCTTAGAACTGTTATGCTGAAAGAGTTGTGAACAATGAAGGCCTGGCTTGTGAAGCTTCAAAGGGTCTGCTTCCCTATCAGGTTCTATCAAGGTTGTTTGTGTGATATTTTGACTTGAGAATCTGTGGGTTCTGGTTGGCTGGGACTGAAGAATCAGCTGTGATTAAGAAGAGACCGTAGCCGGGCGTGGTGGCGCACGCCTTTAATCCCAGCACTCAAGAGGCAGAGGCAGAGGCAGAGGCAGGTGGATCTCTGTGAGTTCAAGTTCAGCTTGGTCTATATAGTGAGTTCCAGGACAGCTGGGGCTACAGGGAGATCCTGTCTCAAAAAGACCAAAAAAAAAAAAAAAAAAAAAAAAAAAAAGAGAGACCATAGCTACTGGTTAGCTGGGGCTGAAAAATCAGCTGTAAGTAACAAGAGACCAGCATCACCATGGTGAAATCCTCTGGGCAGCATTTCCTTGGGGTCTTCACACAGAAGCTGTGGTCAAGAGGGGACCTGAGCCTCCATCCCTAGCTGAAAGCAGGACTTGGTAATGTGTGTCTCCTGCATGGTTCTGGTGTTGAAGGGGTCACAGAGAGCAACTAACGTTTGGCACTCTGAGAGGCCAGGAAAGTCCATAGGTGAAAGTGCAGCTTCAGCTGCAGTGAAACCCCGGGACTGAAGGGGTCATGGAGAGAATGAGGCTTTGCACCCCAAGAGGCAAGAATAGGCCATTGGTGAAGGTGTAGCCTCAGTTTCAGTGGCGACTCCCGCTTTTTGGAGATGCCAGGACCAGAGGGGAAAAGAAATAGATCAGATACTCAGAGACAACAAAACCAAGATTCATTTAAAAGGAAACAGGCACAGACTAGATGAAGGCAGGAGGTGACTGGGTGTGTGATGAGGTGAACGCTCAGAATTTCTGCTCTCTCATTCACCATAGCAGCTACTAGGGAGTTTTAAACAGAAACGTGAGACAAACATAACTACAGTGTGTACAGCAGCGAGCTGGAAGAAAGCAGTTATGGTGGGTGAATACTGTGATTGGAGATGACAGAAAGTGGTAGTTTGTCTAGGATGACAGGCAGTGGAATTAGATGGAACTGGACATATCTGAGAGACATATTTAAAGGTTAACTCACTTGTGGGAGGCAAGGGAAAGAAAAAAAAATGAGGATAAGTTCTAGAAATTTTACTTGCAAAATAGAACCAAAAAAGATGCTATTAACTGAAGTAGGGAACAGTAGAAGAGCAGTAAATCTGGGATGAGGGGCAGAATTATAGAAGTTTTAAGAAGTTAGGGCTGTAGTCACCTTTAATCCCAGCACTTAGGAGACAGAGGAAGGCTGATCTATGTGAGATCAAAGCCAGCCTGGTTTACATAACAAGTTCCAGGCCAGCTGGACCCTGTCTCAAAAAAAAACGTTGGTGCTGAGGGTGCAGTTCAGTGGTAGAGTGCTTATCTGACATGCCAGAGGCCTTTGTAAAAACAAACAACAACAACAAAAGAAACTTTGCATTTTTTTAGACACTTATTTCATGAATAGACAAGTTTTCAGGCGTCCCTTGATGCCGGGTATGGTGGTACAAGTCTATAATGCCAGCACTTGGGAGGTGGAGACAGGAAGATTACAAGATCAAGGTCATCCTCCTTGGCTACACAGCAAATGTGAGGCCAGCCTGGGCTACATAAGACCCTGTTGCAACAACAACAACAATAATAATAATAATAATAATAATAAATAGATAAATATTGCATCCTCCTTTTGATCCTGCACAGGCCTTTGTGACTCTCTCAATTAACAGAATACTGAAGTGTGACTTGCAAGGCTAGTTAGAAAAGACCATGCAGCATTTAACTGTTTCTCTAAATCATAATGTAGGAGGCTTCAGCTGGGTGGTACCAGGTACCTTGCTGTTTTGAGTCTTCTTGCAGACACTAGCCATGAGATGACTCTAGGCCCTGCCATGATCTCACTACAAGTAAGAGAGAGGCCATAAGTGAAGAGTACCGTGTACAACCCATTTCCACATTCATGAGCAAAGTTAGTTATAGGTATTATTTTTAGCAACAATGCTGTGGTAGCTCATTAAATAGCAGCAGAAACTCAGAACAAAAATGATGAGTCAAATTTTGAACTCCTTTCTGGCAAGTCTAGAACAGAGATGTCTAAAAATCAGAAACTCAGATCTGGGCCACAGGCAAGAGCTTTGGGCCTTGGAGTTCATTTATGTTTACCCCAGACTTTCATCATCTCACATGTATAGGTGTTCTGAAAGCACCTTCAAGTTTTACAATTTTCATTTACTCTTACTAGCAGCTCCTCAAAGAAATGGGAAATATGTTATTATTCCAATTTTAGAGTGAGGAAACAGGGGCTTAGGGAAATTTTGTGATTCATGGAAAAGTCCCATAGCATGGAGCCCAGACAGAACACAGCTCTACTGGTCCCAGGATAATGCCATTTCCAATGTACCCTGCTAAATGCTGTAAGGAGACAGCAAGATGCCTAGTAATGGAGGGCACTCTGAATTACTGCCTTGAAACCAGAGAGCTAGGGACTTCAAGTCTGAAGAGAGGTGAAGGAGGAGATCTGAGAGCGCTTTTCAACTTTTCCACAAGGGTAAACCTTACAAAAGAGGAGAAACTGCTTATATTCTTAGGAAGATATGAGTGGATCTTCCAAACAGAAGTTTTTGAGTTACTTATTCATTCATTTAACAGCTATTTACTAATCATGTGCTATGTTCCAGGTACTGTGTTAAGTGAGAAGAACACAGCATGGTCTCTGTCCTCATGGAGTACAAGGAAAGCAGGTCGCAAGCTTCAATCTGGAGCCCAGAGTTTCTATGAGAAGGTCACACAAAAGTGGAAGCCAACAGAGAGGCTGGAGAAGTAGAGGGCATGAGAATTCTAGACAGAAAGGTTTGTGCTTAGGACCAGAATGAAGACAGGACGCTTCTTTCCAGGTAAACAACAAAGCTAAGTTGGTTTCATCCCATGGAGCCTGTCCAGGACTTAGTCACAAACCTCACCAGACCCACAGAATTCCCACTTGAAGAAGCCCTATGTGATCGGTCAACTTTATCCCACACGGTTCTAGCTCTTCTCCCTAAAACTTGCACACCATCATGGTCTTTTAATGTCTTGTAACTTCTCTATTCATTTTACTCATTTTTACTCACAGTACTGAAATTAAAGTCCTTTATATGAAAAGCATGTATTTTGAAGAATAATGTGAAAGACAAAAGCTTAATTCCTTCTTCTTAGTTG
Organism: Nannospalax galili; assembly: GCF_000622305.1. Lineage (NCBI taxonomy): Eukaryota > Metazoa > Chordata > Mammalia > Rodentia > Spalacidae > Nannospalax > Nannospalax galili. The sequence goes on along the minus strand of NW_008344599.1, from coordinate 148,428 downwards.
CCCTGGGAAGAGAGGGGGTGAAGATGACTAGGCAGCTGAGCAGGTGCAGTGACTCAGTCCCTGGGCACATGAGGGAAACCAGCACAGGCTGGTAACAGAGGAGTGGGCCTTAACTCCTAACATAAATCAGATGTTTTGGGTTCCCTTACTACTGAGGGACCTTGGGCCTCTTCCTCGACCCTGATGTGGAGACTCTAGACAGAGCAATCCTTTCCATGTTTCTCTCCTATGATTTTGATCTATCTCTAAGACAATATCACTATTTTTCTTTGGGTAGAAGACAGGACTCTGAACTAAGCAGAGTTCTCAATGCCGAGGACACAGAGTGTGTCTGAACATAAATCATGACAACTAAAAAATATGTCAACTCACAGTGTAGAACTTCCTCTTAAAAATACTTTCTTACAACTTCACAGATCAGCGGCCATAAGCTGAAGTACAGAGACCCTACTTCCCCATCTCCCCTGGTCCTGTTTTCATCCTGTCCTCTTCTGAAAAGAGTAGAGCCTGGTTTTCCAGGACTAAGGAAAGCTCTCCAACCTTACCACAGCCCTGTTACTGGTTTGAAAGTTCCTGCTGTCCAAAGACCACCCCTTCTCCCCTTTCCTGCTTGGCCCTCACTTCAGAGCATATCTCAGGCAAACAGTTGGTGGAAAGTACCTTGAACTCCGATCACCAGTAGAAGCAGTTGCAGCAGCTCCAGAACCAAGCACCAGTCCCATTTTTTGAAGTTCATGCTACTTTGTGAAGCTTCCCAGAAACATGCGAGACAACTGTGAGAGCTGAGTTAGGTTTCCGGAACTGACATTCATGGGGGGACGCAAACGAGAGGAAGTTGTTTTTTTGGGTTTTTTTTTTTTTTTTTTAGCTTACAGGGGTAAGAGAATGGAGCTTCTAATGGGCTTTTTTCTTTTTTAAAAAAAATTTTGAGCCAGGCGTGTTGGCGCACACCTTCAATCCCAGCAATTGGGAGACAGAGGCAGGAGAATCTCTGTGAGTTTGAGGCCAGCCTGGCCTAGAGAGTTCCAGGCCAGCTGGGGCTACAAGGAGACCCTGTCTCAAATAGCCCAAAAAAACAAAAAACAAAAAACAAAAAACTGATGTCAATTTTTAAATTTTATTTTATTTTAATTTTAGTTTAGTTTATTATTTTATGTGTATGAGTGTATTGCCTGCATGTGTGTGAGTGCGCCTGTGTCATGCAATGCTGTGGAGGTCAGAAGAGGGCCTCAGATTCCTCTGGAACTGGATTTAAGGCCCGTTCGTTGCCGCCTTGTGGGGACTAGGAATTGAGCCCTCCACACGAGCAGTCAGTGCTCTTAACCACTGAGCCATCTCTCCACCCCATGTGCTTTTTTTTCATAGGGTGAAGATTCATAACTTCTATTGAGTTCTTGGAAGGGCCAGTGCTCAGGAAGGATTAAAGGTATCTGACAGAGAATATATGCCTTTGATTCTCAAAAATCAATCACTTTGATTAATTCGGGAGCTAAGATGTAGAGGTGCCCATCTAAGTATTGGTGGGCAGAGCAGAAAGTCTGTAAAATCAGATCCATACAACCTTAATACTGTGTCTCCTGCCTCCAGATCTTCTTCTCTTATGATAAATCCACTATATGAAGTTTTACATACTCCTATCTGCTGAACATTATTATTCTTTACCTTTATGGTCTCAGACATTTTGAGCCCATTTCTCATTCCAATTCATTGACTCTAAATGAACTCTTTTCTCACCCAGGATATTTTTGGAAATCCATCAGGTAATCTGTAGTCCCTAAGACAGTATATGTACAATCATTTCAGAATCAAGGACATTTTTGATTATCAGAATAGAGGTGACCAATAAAATGACCTGTCTTCAACCTGTGAACTCCTGTCACCATCATCCCTAAAGGGTCAGCAGGAAGAAACACTGGGTCCACTCAATACTTGGCCTTGTGCATGATCAGGAGCTCCTGATCATATGGGAGCCTATGAGGTAGCCAGGGCAGGCATCACTACTTATACCTTATTGAACCTCAGAGTCAGACTTGCCTAAAGTCATGTTTTAGTTACAATTAACTCTCCATAAGTTCTTCACGCCCACGAAGATGCCAAGATTATGAATATGGCCTGTGCCCTCCAAAAACCAGTTCTAACCAGGCTCTAGACACTTTCTCTTAGGTCACTCTACATTGTGCTTTCTGTTTTCTCTGCCTTGAGCTCTTCTTACAGTGTGAGAGACAGCAAATCTTTGAACTAGAAGAGAAGCGATAATAGGAAAATGAACAAGGCTGAAGAAGAATTACATAGGGAAGACTTTAAGCAAGCCATAAAAAGGAACTGAAGAAGGGTGGGTGGACAAAGAGGGCAAGAAGTAAGCTGGGTGTGCTTTGTCTAGCTCTGGGGTTTTTGAGAAACCATTTCCACACCTATCTCAATGAATGAGAGAGAGAGAGAGAGAGAGTCAAAGAACCAAAGAAAGAAAGAAAGGAAAGAAAGAAGGGGGGGAGGGGAGGGGAGGAAGGAAGGAAGGGAGGGGGCAGGGCTGAGCAAATAGAAGAGACTGACTGGGGAAAGTTCTGAGGCAGTTGTCAATATAAAATATACCTTTCACCTCAAAGGAAATAGGAGAAAGATAGTTTCTTCTTGAGTCAAATATGAGTGCCCATGTCCCTGGAACATGGGATTCAGATTGCCCCAAATAACATGCACCAATGTGGAAACTGTTTCATGGAAGTTTTATAGTTACATAATAAAAGAAATTCACAGGCCAAGGCACTTTTGAAATATATTGGTGGAAAGAGGAAACTCTGCTATAGGTATCAGATACTATCTGATGACATTTTTAGCTTTTAGGTTGGTGAAAGCTAGTGGTCTGTTAATTTAATACTTCCAAAAGGTTTCACATGATGGTTACAAGGATGTGTGGTCAGACACAGCGGTGAACATGAATGGGTGGGCATTAAGGAGTTAAAGATAGCCCAACAACGTTCTAATCAGTCAACCAGCCTTGTAGAATTTTTAACATAGCTGTGGCTTTTCTTCTGAGAACTTCAGTTCACATAGCCTAGAAGCAACCACCTGGAGAAGCCTCACTTGGAAGGAGAGAGAGAGTGCTAGAGGGTTGAGTAGGTCTTCATTTAGGACATATCCTTACCCTCCCTGTCCTTCTGTCCTGTCCACTCACCCCAAGTTTCCCTCTGGATTTGTGCCTAGAACCGTCCACTCTGAAGTGCCTCATGCCCTAAAGTTCCCTGAGCAGATCCCCTAGGATTTGGCCCGTCTAAGAGAATGGAACAGGCAGCAAATAAAGATTAGAAGTTGTGGCCTTCCTACTAAAACATTCATGGTTTGCAAGAGGTTCCAATGAAAGTGGGCAATATGGGCTGGAAATAATATTAATATTAATAATAATATTATTTACTGCATAAGTACATACCAGGGTCCACTATATTATGTACTTTTCATGCCAATGAGGACACCAAGATTAGGAGTCTGGGCTGAATTTCTAACTTGGTTCTGCCTGGGCTCCAGACGCTTATTCTTTCTTGTCTCCTTGTGTTAGGCTTGCTCTTTTCCTGGAGTACCTGCCTCCTCTTCTCTACTCAGTCAGCTGACCATCCTTGGAAAGTAGCTCTAGTCTTATCCCTCTAGAGATTCAGGCTCACCTCCCTTCATCTGGGCTCCTTGATTCTGGCTATCATAAATTCTTGTTCTTTAAAAAATATATATATTTATTTTTTGTGAATGACTGTATGTAAGTGCACACACACAGAGCTCAATGCTCATGGAGGCCAGAAGAGGGTGTCGGATCCCCTGGAACTGAAGTTACAAACAGTTGTTAGCTGCTATGTAGGTGCTAGGCATCCAACCCAGGTCCTCTGCAAGAGCAGCCAGTGTTCTTAACCACTGAACCATCTCTCCAACCCCTGAACTCTTGTTCTTATCACTTAATAGAAATTTCAGCTCTTAAGGGATTATAAGCTGCTAGAGTCAGGAATTGGGAAAAGGGTTTTAATTTAAAATAATGCATGGCTGTTCATTTTCCCAGTTCTATGCTAGGTTACTATCTGGGAATCCCTTTGGCCACCCTGGCCAACAACTCAAAAGAAGGTATTGCTTGTCTGGCATTGTTGCTTGATATGTAGCCTTTAGCTAAACATATGAACTCTTAAGAAATTATATTGGCCCCTTTAATCTTTGATTATACGTTCCTAGCAGACCCCAATCTTATCCAAAGGAATATTGACAACTGATTAACACTAGATGAGGAACAGCTGACCCTCCTAAAACAAAGACCTCTAGATAGGCTGAGTAGATTCACCAGAAGGGCAAGCAGTGGGGAATGGCTGGGGGTGCCGACAACACAGCAGACAGTAGCAGGGATATCAGAGTATAAGGGGTCTAGTGGGAGGAGGGAGGCTATGGGAGGGTGCTACCTGGG
>NW_008344599.1:135461-141384 GCF_000622305.1 Nannospalax galili | reverse complement strand
CTGGTCAGAGTGTTTTGTCACAGCAATGAAGAACAAACTAAGACAGTAATAAAAAAATTAAAAAAAGAATACATGGCTATTATAGAAAACCCAAAACAAATGAAAACCATGAAGTTAAAAGTAAAGCACTCATAATCTCCTTGCACAGAGAAAAAAACATCAGCTTTCTGGTGCTATGTCCTTCTGGCATTTTCCATGCTTATGCCCATGCAGTTAGATAACCAGACTCCTATGGCATATGTACGTTATGTATGACTTTTTGTCACACTGGGGACACTGTCCCTGGATATTAAGCTTTCTTCCAGAAGATGTTGAAAGAAGTTTAATATTTGTTGATGCAGACACACAACACGTACGCCATTCTTCATTACTGGATGTCTGGGTTCTTTCTAACTTGTATTTTCATAGTGATTCTTCAGAGGTTAGTGGATATTGTCTCAGGAAATAATGCAGAGATAAAACTCTAACTTCTTCACTATCTTAAGAAAGGAGTAATTCCAGTAGGATTTTTATTTGAACCCAAAAAGTGTGCCACCTTAAGAAAATCATACCACTGCTTTTGTTATTTCAGTGTTTAGAGTAAAAGTCTTGGCTCTGAGCCCAAACAACTCGATTCAGCCACCCATCCCCAATACACCAATTAAAGAGACAATCAATAGTGAAAACCAGAGAAAGGAAAACCAGAAAAAGGGAGTCCAGTGACCCACAAATCTGTCCTTGGGAATAGTGATATAAGGTTTAGATTTAAATAGAGGGCAAGAGGTATGCATAATTACATGTGTTGCTGTCTGTCACTGACCCATCATTGTCTTGGCTCCAGTCTGTCCTGCAAAGTGTGTACAATCTCTCCCTGGGAGGCAGGGTCATCCTCTGGCTGGCGCCAGGGCTTCAGCCTCCCCCACCCCCAGCATAGAGTCCTGGGGAAATATTAATTCTTTGGGGAATATTGTTTTAGTAGTCTGATAGCAGAAGGAGGGGCACAAGTATTTCTCTCTAGAATGTCTTCTCTTAGTCTGTCTTTTCCCAACAGGGAAATGGGGAACATCATTCCTCCTTGAAGATTATCATGAGACTTAAACAGAATCCTATATATCTCTCAAAGGTCTACTTAGATGTGATAAATTGATGTTTGTATGATGTGTTGAAACAAAGGAACACAGACTTAATCCAAAAAACCTTCCTTCTCCCCCAAGGTAGCCCTGGTGGATATGTCCATTCTGAGGCTGACTATTCAGGTCTCTGAATAACTAGAAAACCAATGCTTGGAGAAGTCAATAGCCTCCATGAGGGTGAATCAGCTAACCTTGCCTTAAAACCATTGTTGCAAGTCCCTGAAGCTTAGGTATACCTACAGATAGAGCTGCAGAGACCCCCATAAATGAAGATGTACGAACCAATCAATCTCCTTGTGTGAATTTAAGTACAGGTTTCTCAAGTATCTGATCTGGTGGGCACTGTACTTACTGCCTGAGTTTAACAAAGTAATGATAATTTTAGAGCTATCGAGTATCTATCAAGGCAAGATACTTGTCAAGACTTTTACCTATATTATCTCACTTAAACCCCAGCATCTTAGTGAGGATGCTCATCAACCCTGTTCTCATTTTACAGAAGAAAAAACTTAGGGTGTGGATGTGGCTCAAGTTGTAGGTAGTTGCTTTCCTATCCCCAGCACTGCATGAATAATCAGGTGTGGCATTACAAGCCTGTAATCCCCCCACTTGTGTGGTGGAGGCAGGCGGATCAAAAGTTCAAGCACATCCCTGACTACATACTACATAGCAAGTTTCAGGATAGTCTAGGCCTTGTCTCAAAAACAAAATCAAACAAAAAACCTGAAGTCCAGAGAAATTAAGAGGCTTGCCCAAGAACACCTACCTAATAAAGCTCTGAGAAAAATCTAAGCCACATCTGTCTGATGCTAAAGCCGGCGTGAATAGCTTTTATGTGCACATCCTCTGGAGTTACTGAGGTCATGAGCACCAAGGAGCCTTTAGTGTGCCTGTAGGAAGTAGTTATCACAATGGAAATAATATGACAGAGTCAAGGCAATCTGAAATCAGGGACTTAGAAAAAATGGAACTCTGAGAAGCCCAAAACTTTTAAGAAAGTGTTTGAGGTATTTGGAAAATGGCAGATGACACCCAGGCAGTCTCCAGAGAATTAACTGGGGAAAGTTGCATGACAGCTATTAGAAGAGATGAATGATGCCAAAATATTCCTTACTTAAATTGCAAAGTACATCTGGTACTATAGACCGGGCCACCCCCTGTGGCAGGGGGGAATATAGGCCCCAGTGGGAAGTCACTGCAATTATTTTGTTAGATGGAAATGATGCACCTGCTAAAGTACTGACCAAGCATTTGTGTTTACACCCATATGTTGTTATTATAGCAATCAGTTTAGGTGTTCTTGCTTCTTGCTCTGTGTGTGTGTGTGTGTGTGTGTGTGTGTGTGTGTGTGTGTGTTTTATAGTAGATGGAATCCCACTGAAATTGTCCAACAGCCCATGGAAAACAGATGATGTAGAGACCCAAAACTTCAGTGCCTTGCCACAACGGACAGAAGATCATCCCGCACCTACCACCCCCTCCAAGACTCAGGGACTTTTGTGGAAGAGATTGGTGGAAAGAATGTAAGAGCAGGAGGAAGGGGTGGAGTGTTAACTGGAAATGTCCTCTGACCACTTTGTCAGCAAGCTATAGTCACACCTCCTTCCCACACTCATCAAGGAGTCAAGGGAGGAGTCTGTTACCCCTCCCACCCAATCAGTGGATCTTAACTGCATGTGTGAGGAGGGGCAAAGGATATATAAGCCAAGAACACCAAGAGGAACCTCTCTCACCATTTTGTGCAGCTGTCGGGAGGTCACAGGATCTGTATTTGAGTGTGCACTTTACAGCACAGCAGTAAATATGGGGCATCCACTCTTCTGTAAATAAACCCCTACCCTATGCTCTGTTAAAATAATAATAAAAAATAAATTTTTTTTTAAATTGTAAATTTTGGGACTTCACAAAGCAGAAGAGACAGTCCAGCATCCTTCCTGGGCGGGGGACTGGCTCAGTTTGGGAAGTTCTGTATTCTAAGTGAGAGAGAACATCAGCAGCAGACCACTGGGGCCAGAGAGGATCAGAAAATCTGCACTGTGCTTTCTGTGACAGATATTTTAAAGAAAAGATAAGGAGGTGTACCCAGGGCAGCAGCCTCACTGGCAGGAGGAGACACTAGGAAACCCTCTTTTCTGGGCACTGGGTGCTTACCATTCTATTCTGCACTCGGTGCTTGATGCAGTAGCAACAAGATGCCACTTTTGAAAGACCCCTGCTGTGTTGGTGGCCTAGCAGCCCGAGACCCTCTATGGATCACACTCTTGTGAATCTCGAACCAAATGTCATGAGACTATATACTGAAATCTGACCCGCACAATACTGGCCGTGGGCAAGAAATTTTGAATCAGAATCATGCAGTATTCAGCAAGTTAAAGCTTGGCTGTATCCAGAGGTTGCAGAGGAACTTTCACACAGGCTCCAGACAGTACCATAAACATTGGGGAAGATCAAACAGGAATGTGGCCAGCATTAACAACTAGACTCTGAAGGATTGCTCAGAGGTATGACCAGCACCTTGGACTCTACCTGTGACAAAGCGCCACACAAAAACCCAGCCAGCATCTGTAACTCAATCTCCCAAAGGAAGAGGAGATGAGAAGAGAATTGTCCAGGGATGTGACATCACGAAGACTGCCCAGGGATGAGACAGGTGCCTGGGAGCCCAGGAAGGAATGCTTAGAGTGTTACAATGGCAAGAAAGGCCGATTATGAGGAAACTCCTGGTCAAGAGAATCAAATCTCTGGCCTGGGTGGAGACATAACATTCCAGTTAAGCCAGGTCAATCACCTAGTCAAAGAATTATCTCTAGGAGACAACCTAAGCCATGCTAAATAAATAAGCAGAATAATCAGGGTTTTAATGAGACGCTGAACTTTTCCTACTGAGAATCCAAGCACCCTGGTGCAGAAGCTTATCCAGCCACAGACCCACAGCTTTGTAAGTCTGCCTGCTGTTCTAATTCTTCAGAAAAGTCTAAGCTCTCCTTTTCTTCTTTCTATATCTTTTCTAAGCATGCTTTCCTAGCATCTTGGGCTGCACCAGCATTTTGAGTTTCTTTGCTCTTTCTCTAAAGTTCCCCTTCCTCTGCCATGTGGCTGCTAGTCTGCCATGTGCCTGACCCCCATGCCAGCTTTAAACGGCATGGCCTTTTCCTTCTTTGCCGCTACTCTCTTCCTCTGGGCAGCTACTGAGATTTACCGTTTTCCTCCTCTGAGGGTTTTTCTTTTAAACACTAATAAAACTGTCCTTGAGCTTCTGTTTCATTGAGACTTAAGAACTTCAAGAGGGGGGACCCCTATTTCTTCTGTATCAAGAGGCTCAAAGTTGAATTCAGCAAACAGGGCAGTCAGCATTCGTGTACATCTCCATCCAGCCTTCCTCCACACTAATTCCTCTTTTATTTAATACCCAATGTCAGCTTCACAGGCTAGCTCTGCCCTGCTCTATCCTTGTCCTTTATTTCTTCTTCTTTATCTCCTTATTCTTTCATTTTCCAGAGAACATAGACTGGGCCTGATTTGTGGGATTTCTGCCTCAACCTCCTGAGAGTTTGGCTTGTCTTCCACATTATCTGATTGTATTTCTTTACCTCTCTCTTTTCAGTCTACCTTTAGCCAAAACGATTTCATCTCTCCTCTCCTTTTGTGCCTACAGTTTACATCCTGTTTCCATTCTCTCCTCTACATCTTTTTTCCACTTACTTCCCTTTCCACTCAGTGTGCACAGTGACTGAAACATCAATGCACCCAGTACTAAAAATGCCCCTTTACTTCCTGAGATGGCTGGTGTTTGAGGGGTGATGGTTTTATTATTTGTCTATTATTGCATTTTTATATTGGGCCTAATCATCGATGGTCATTGTTGTTGCAGACAGTATTCTACCATCAGGCTAGTACTGAGAATTGAGCTGAATCAGTCTAACAGAATAGGCTATCAAACTCTATTGTAACCCAGTCCCTCCTGAACATTGCAAATATATCCACTAAAAGAAGAAAAATGACTGAAAAAAAATGAATGAATTCAATCAATGACCTAATCCCAAACATGAAAGTCCCAACGCAAAAACATAAGAAATCAAAAGGAACAAACTTATGAGTGACTTCCAAAAGACCATAACGAACAGCTGAATGAAATAAGGAAGTCAACTCAGGATCTAAAAACCCAAATCTAGAGATAAAAACACGGAAGAAAAAATAAACTAAAACATTGAAATGAAAATTTCAATAGATCAATAGAAAGCTTCATTAATAGAATCGATACCAAGGAGGACAGAATAACAGGACTTGAAAGCAAGATAGAGGAATTTGAACATTTAGTAACTGATAAAGATAAATTAATAAAAATAAGCAAATGGGCCATGTGCAATCTATGGGACACTATGAAAATACCAAATCTGGGCATTAAAAAGGCAAAGAATTTCATAACAAAGACATAAAAACATTTTCAATAAAATCTGAGCAAAAACTCCTCAAACCTAGGAGAAAATATACCCATCTAGATAAAAGAGACATTTAGAAGACCAAATAGGGAAAACCAGAAAACTTAAATCATATTTTAGTTAAAACACTAAATGGGGTGGTGGTGCACACCTTTAATCCCAGCATTTGGGAGGCAGAATCAGGAGCATCTTTGTGAGTTCAAGGCCAGCCTGGTCTACATAGTGAGTTCCTGGACAGCCGAGGCTACAGGGAGACCCTGTCTCAAAAAGACCAAAACAAAAAAACAAAAACAAAAACAAACCCACTAAGTGGGTATTGAGTGTGTTCGAAACACATTGTGTGAGATTCTCAAAGAATTCATAAAATATTTT
>NW_008344599.1:125946-135440 GCF_000622305.1 Nannospalax galili | reverse complement strand
ATATATATATATATATACTGAGAGCTGCAAGAAACAAATATCAAGTCACAAATAAAAGCATGTAACTTGTAAGCCTGGAAGGAATGAAAATATTCTAGAGAGACTTGTGTCCCTCACTTTGATTCTCATACTTCTGAAACAAGGCACGTGGATTGGAATTCTCTCCTCTCCAGAATCTTATGCTGGGAAAAGCCTGGGCCAACCAAAGTGGGATTTCTCTCCCAGAAAGAGATTTCACACAGAGCTAACTTGTTAGACCCTTGGGAGACTGGAGCTGAGATGGTGATAGACGAGGACCGCAACAGGACTAGGACTGTTTGTCTATGCATAATTCTGGACCTCTGCTTAAACCTTTTGCCAGAATTCTGAAGATGAACTTGTGTGTGTGGGGGGGGGTACCGAATCTGAATGATAAAAAAAAAAAAAAAGGCTAAAGAAATTCACTACCACAAAGCTATCTCCACAAAAGATAGCTAAAGGAATCTTTCAGACTGAAGGTCATGGATCCTTGGGAAAGGAGCCACGAGGATACAGAAAAGGAAAACGTAGTTTACTAAAACAGTAGTTAAGCAAACAGGGAATAACATTAAGCATGACAAAGTCAACAAAATGACAGAAATTAATACACACCTTTTATTAATAATTCTGAATATTAATGGTCTAAATTCCCCCAATGAAAATACACAGACTATCATATTGATCACATTGGATTTAAAAGTATGATTTATTTATTTATTTATTTTGGTCTTTTTGAGATGGGGTCACCCTGTAGCCAAAATTGGCCTTGGAACTCACTATGTAGACAAGCTAGCCTCAATCACACAGAGCTCCCCCTGCTTCTGCCTTCTGTGTGCTGGGATTAAAGGCATATGCCACCACAGTCGGCATAATTCGTCTATTTGTTGGACCTTACCATCAAAGACAGATGTGGTTTTAGTGTGAGAGGATGGAAAAAGGCATTCCAAGCAACTGGAACTACACAAAAAGCAGGCATCACTGACAAAATAGACTTCAAACCAAAACTAGACAGGAGAGATACAAAGATCACTTTATACTGATTAAGGGAATACTTCATTAAGAGGACAGTACAACTCTAAATGTATTTGAAGCAAACATGGGTACACCCATTAGTCCCAATATTATAATAGTGGGTGACTTCAATAACTGATTTTCACCAATAGACAGATAATCACAACATGAATAGAAAAACATCGGAGTAAACAACATCATAGATCACTGAGACCTAACACTGAAAAATACACAGTCTTCTTAGCAGCCCAAGGAGCTTCTCTAAAAATGGATAATATGATAGGGCACAATCCAAAATCAACCATATATTAGGACACAATTCAAGTTTCAACAAATATGGGAAAATTGAAATAATGTCTTGCATTCTATCTGACCACAAAGGAATAAAGATAGATATCAACAGCAATAAAAACTACAGAAAGTAGACAAACACATGAAGACCTAAAGGCTCAGTACTGAATGATAACTGGGCCAAATTAAAAATCAAGGAGATTTTAAAATTACTAGAACTGAATGAAAATGAACACAACATATCTTTTTATTACCATGTAAAATTTTTGTTGAATTTTTGTGAATTTCATACAATATATTTTTATTTTATTTAAATCCCCTCCCGTATTTGCACCACTACCCCCACCAAATTTATATATATATAGATATAGATATAGATATGTATGTATATTAAGGCCTGTAGTGTCAGGGTTGTATTCCTAAATGCCCTTCCATGTGGATCCATCCACTGGAGCCTAGTCAACTTACCAAGTAACCATTGGGTCCATCCACTGGAGCCTAGTCAACTTACCAAGTAACCATTGGGTCCATCCACTGGAGCCTAGTCAACTTACCAAGTAACCATTGGGTCCATCCACTGGAGCCTAGTCAACTTTCCCAGTAACCATTGGCTTCTCAGGTAGGGTTGAGGTTTCTTACCCACTTCCCCATGTCTATGTTGGGATTTTGTCTGGCTTGAGCTTATGTGGGACTTGTGAATGCTGTCACATTTGCTGTGAGATTGTATGAGTAACTGACCAACTGTCTGGAAAACTTTTTCCTTGTGGTCATCCACCTCCTCTGTCTCTTACAATCTTCCTGCCTCCTCTTCCACGCTGATCCCTGAGCCTTGGGAGGCAGAAGCTTGATATAGTTGTCCTGTTCAGGGATAAGCAATCTTTAATCTCTTCTCTGCATGATGGTCAGTTATGGTTCTCTGTGTTAATCACCATCTTCTGTATAAGGAAGCTTTTCTGCTGAGAGTTGAGAGATACATTTCGCTATAGGTATAACAAGAAGTCATTAGAAATCAGTTTAATACTATATCTATTTTAGCAGAATAATTGTGTTAGACTTTCTCCCATGGCCTGTGAACTATCTAGCCTCAGATTCCTAGACCTGATATCAGTGTCAGATATAGACTCCATCCAAAGAAGTGGACCTTAAATCCAATTGGAAAGTAGTTGGTTACTCCTATAATATTTGTGCCACCATTGCACTGGTGGATATACTTTGCCAGGCCAGTTGTTATATCTCACAAGAGTCACAGATGGGTGAGAATGATGATAAATTTTCTCTTCAGGTAGTATGCATAACAACTTCAAGCACTATGAATGTTAGACAGTAGAGATGAGACTTTGAAGTCAGCACCAGCTTGATTTCTCCGTGTCTGTCCTACAGTGCATGTATACAGTATCTTCAGCAACAGGGTTTACTGTGAAGTTTTGGTGAGTAACCAAGTGTAATTGTCAGTATGTTTGAGGATTTATGGAATTCCTGGTCAATAGTTTCAAAAGAGAGAGCCCAGTCCCTGCATTGGGCTTTTACTTTGTAAGCCCAATATTTGTAAGGGAAGTTTCCCCCTATTATAAGGTATATGTATATATTTTAAGTAGCTTCTATAGTGATAAGTGTCCATATGGCTTTTTTCTTTAGTGTTAGTTATTCCTCCCCATACTCCCTTCCCTGCCCCACCCTCTTATTCCCCACCACATTTAACCCTTCCTACTGTTATTCTCCTTTCCCCCTTTATATCACTGCATTCAACCTCCCCTCCCTGGAAGCCTCCTCCCACCAAGGCTACTTATTAGTTTCTTGACCTCTCTGCATTTTCAAATTGAAATATGCATAATGGATGACTTTCCTAATAGAGATAAAACACTTAAACAGATCTATCACAAGCAACACTACTGAAACAGCTATGAAAAACCTCTCAACAACAGCAACAATAAAAGCCAAGCCCATGTGGATTTACCACAGAATTCTACCCTATTTTTAAAGAACTAAAACTGATTCTTCTCAAACTTTTCCATAAAATAGAAGAGGAAAGAACACTTCCAAATTCTTGGTAGGATACCAGAATTACACTCATATGCAAACCAGACAATGACACGCACAAAAGAAAACTATCTCCCTAATGAACATATATGCAAAAATTTTCAACAAAATACTTGCAAGCCACATTCAAGAGTACATTAAAAACATTAAAAAGATCATTCCTCACGATTAAATGGTCTTTACTCCAGAAGTGCAAGGAAAGTTCAACACACACAAATCAGTAAGTATAATTTATCACATAAATGTACTCAAGAACAGAAACCACACAATTTTCTCAATTGGTGCAGAAAAAAACCTTTATAAATTCCAACATCCCCTCATGAAGATGACTAGGAATGGAGGAAACATCTCAACACAATAAACGCTATGACCAACATCATGCTAAATGGAGAAAAACTTAAAGAATTCCCACTAAGATCAGGAATAAGACCCACTCTCTCCACTCCTAGTCAATATAGTGTTTGAAGTCTTAGCTAGAGAAAAAAGAAAGAGATAAAGAGGATACAAATAGAAAAGGAAGAAGTCAAAGTGTCCTTATTTGAAGATGATGTGATTCTAAACACAAAGACCCTAAAGACTCCACCAGAAAAATCTTAGTTCTGATAAACGGTTTCAACAAAGTGGCAGTAAAAAAAAAAAAATTAACATACAAAAATCAGTAGCCTTCCCATTCAAAATTGCTTCAAGAACAACAAACTTTTTTGGAATAAGTCTAACCAAGGAAGTTTAAGACCTCTGCAATGAAAACTTTAAAATAAGAAGACAGACACAAGAGGGAAAGACCTTCCATGCTCATGGACTAGAAGAACTAATACTTTGAAAATGGCTATTCTACTAAAAGCAGTCTTCAGATTCAATGCAAACCCCTCAAAATTCTACTGAAATAGGAAAAATATTAAAATTAATATGAAAGCACCAAAGACCCAGAGAGCCAAAACAATCCTGATCAAAAAGAATAATGCTGGACATATCAAACTATACCTTATTTCAAGCTACACTACAACACCATAGTAACAGAAATATGGCATTGGCACAGAAACAAATACATAGACCAATAGAATAGAAGATCATATCTACAACACTTGATTTTTGACAACAATTCTAAGGATATATATTGGAGAAAAGGTAGCCTCTTTAACAAATGGCACTGGGGAAACTAGATCTCTCCATGTTGAAGAGTGAGTCTAGATCCCTACCCCTCACCCTACACAAAAATCAACTCCAAATGGATCAAAGACCTTAATGTAAGAGCTGAACCTGAAATTTTTAGAGAAAAAATAGGAAAAATACTTCAAGATAATGGCATAGACAAGGACTTTCTGAATAGGATTCTAGTTGCTTAGGAAATGATGCCAACAATTGACAAACTGGACCTTATGGGATTACAAAGCTTCTTCTGTACAGCAAAGGAAACAGTTAATCAAGTGAAGAGACAGCCTACAAAATGTGAGAAAACCTTTGCTAGCTATACATTGGACAGAAGATTAATATCTAAAATATACAAAGAATCTGTAAAAATCTGAACAGGAAATTGTATAATCCAATCAATAAATGGCTAAAGAAATTAACTTAACAGTTCTCAAAAGATAAACTGCAAATGACCAGTAAACATGTGTCTATGAGCTGGTCCTCGGCCTGGCAAACTAGTAACTGCCAAGCTATAGCCATGTCTCCTTCCAAGCTTGTTTGCACCTGCTCATCTAGGATTATAACCTTGACTGTTGACCTGTAAGAAGAGGGTGGAGGGATTCAGTCACCCCTCCCACACAATCAATTGGCTTCAGCTGCAGGAGGGGGAGAAACTAAAGATAGGAACAGTGGACACGAGTGGAGGGGGGAGGGGGCTTCGTCATCTTGGGCCACTGCCCAGGGTCCCGGGGTCCCTGCTGGGATATAGGAAGGAAGCCCACACTCGCCCACACCTTTGTAAGTTACCCCCATCACTACCCTATGCTGTTAGTAAGCCCAATAAATCTTTTGGTTACCTAAACTGTAGTTTGGAGGAATATTATCTTGATTTGTTGTAAGGACGGTAGGAAGAGGGAGCCGGGAGCTGCATGCACCTCCCAGAAGTAAAATTTAAGTATATAACGTGAAAAATGTTCAACCTTACTAGCTCTCGGAGAAATAAAAATCAAAACCACATTGAGATTCCATCTTACTCCAGTCAGAATCACAGTCATTAAGAAAACAAATAAATTCTGCCAGGTGTGGAGGCGCATGCCTTTACCAGCACTTGGAGGCAGAGGCATGTAAGTCTCTGTGAGATCGAGGCCAGCCGGGTCTATATGATGAGTCTCAGGCCTGCTTGAGGCTACAGGGAGACCCTGTCTCAAAAAGACCAAAAAAATAATAAGTAAATAAACAAGTAAATAATAAATAAATAAGTAAATAATCAATCAATCAGACACCCAACAAAAGAAATCTTATATACTGCTGGTAAGATTGAAAACTAGTTCAGCCACTGTGGAAATCACTATGAATGTTTGTCAAAAAACTAAAAATAGAAACTGGAGGTATGCCTCAGGAGTTGAGTGCATATTGCTCTTACAGAGATCTCAAGTTTAGTTGATGGCAACTGTGTCAGATAGCTCACAACTCCAACTCCCTGTAAGTTCAGTTCCAGGGGATCTAACACCCTCTTCTGGGTTCTGTGGGTACATACATACACACACACACACACACACACACACACACACACACACACACACATGCATGTACACAAACAGAAACACAAATAATAAATGTTAAAACTAAGTCGTTTTGAGGGCATATAATAAAAGAAAAAAAAAACCCTCTATGATTCACATGGAAGATAAAACATTTTGCCAGAAAAATAACAGTTAAGGAGCATTTACTCTACAAAAAGAAGGGTTCTGTATTGACTTGAGAGCGTGAGAAGGCAGAAGCTGTGTAGCAATTTGAGAAGGGCTGTGAAGCCCATGATGGACACGACTTTGGAAATGTGTGGAGAGTGAGAGAAAGCCAAGTCATTCCAATAAATTTCCCCCAGAACAATAAAAATGAACACAGAAATAGGGTCTGTCTCTCTGGAGATAGAGTCAAAGGGAACAGGGAGGGAGGTTGCAGAAGAGACCCCTGCCTCACGAGGATCCAGAGCAAGCAACTGGAAGTTGAAGACAGAAGGGAGAACACAGTCCTCCGTTCGGGAGTTTTCCAAGGGACTGTTGCCCAGAGGCTGGCTGAAATACAAATACTTAAATAAGAAATAAATAAATAACCTAGTTTCAATTCCTCTGAGACCATCGCCCTTTCGTGCCAGCTGGTGTCTCACTGTTCCAGTAGGGGACAGTACAACACTGCAGGTTTCTGAGGAGGTACAAGCATGGAGGACATTCCCACTGAGAGAAAAAATTAGAGCAAAAACCAGGGCCAGGGCCAGTATCTTGGAGTTAAGTGTAATGTTTAACTGAAGATCACAACAAAGGGCTCTTGAAAAAGAAAATGAGGATAAACAAAAGAGTCTAAGAGAAATTTTTGTCTAAATAAAATGGATGCCAGCACTAGGGAGGTGAAGGCAGGAGTTCAAAGTTGGGCTGAAGAGATGGCTCTGCAGTTCCAGGGAATCCAATGCCCTCTTTTGTCGTCACTGGCTGCTCTTGCAGAGGACCTGGGTTCAAATCCCAGCACCCACACAGTGGGTATCAACCATCTGTAACTCCAGTTCCAGGGAATCCAATGCCCTCTTTTGTCATCTGTGGGCACTGAAGGACATGGGTGCACTTACATACGTGCAGGCATAACACTCATACACATAAAATAAAATTAATCAAAAGTTTTAATTAAAAAAAAGAAGTTCAAAGTCATCTTCAGTTACATAGAGAGGTCTAGGCCAGCTTAGAACACATAAGACTGTCTCAAGAAAAAATCAAAGCTATATTCAGATTAGCAAAAAGTGTGTCCATTGCATTCAGTGAATGACTGTGTACTCGTGAATGACTTTGATGCTGCTGAGAGCCAGTTTACTGAAAGCAGAATTGAGACTCGCTTTTCCCTTCTCTTTTCTCACTGATTGAAAATTTCTTAAGATGCATCTGGGGATGCAGAAATGAAAACCACAGTTTTGCTCACACATAACATTCAGTCTCAGAAACAGAAGCAAAATGTTAAAATGTGGTTGCAAAATGGGGAGTGGTGGAAAAATGCAGAAAAGGGACCTTACCCACACTGTGTATCATTGTAGGGGTCTTCTTGGAGAACTGTCAATAAGTGTGGCTTCCTGAAGGATGTGGGAAGTGTGTTACATAGTGTGATGGTTAATCCACATTGTCAACTTGGCTGGATTTAGAATTACCCAGGAGACACACCTCTGAGTACATCTGCAAGGGCATTTCCAGAGATTAACTGAAAGGGAAGACCCAGCATAACTGTGCACAGCACCATCTCAGGGCTGGGGTCTTGGACTGAATAAAAAGGGGAAAAAAGGAAAAAGCTGGATGAGTACTGGCATTGCTCTTTCCCAGCTTCCTAGTCTGCTGAAATCTGAACAAGCAGCTGCCACACACATCTGTGCCTTCCCCTCCATGATGGACTGTACTCCTTAAAACCATGAGCCAAAACAAGTCTTACCTGCTCTAAGATGATTCTTGTCAGGTCACAGCAAAGAGAAAAGGTAAAATCTGATAAGCCAAATAATTTCAACAGTTCTAAAAATGAAGGTGTTTAGAGTGGCTGAAATGAAGACTGAATAAAGAGAAAAGGCCCAGATTGCTAAGGTTTTGTGTACATGAATAAGAGTTTAGATATGGAGATGGGCATGGCAGTACAAACCAGGAAGCAGCAGGTGGATCTCTGTGAGATGGAGGCAAGTCTGGTTGTCTACATAGCAAGTTCCAGGCCAGCTGGGGCTCGAGGGGAGATCGTGTCTCAAAACAACAAAACCAAAAAAAAAAAAAAAAAAAAAAAAAAAAGGATGATCCTGATATACTTACTGTATGTGCTAGATAGCTTTAGTGTCAACTGACACCCTTGGGTTGAGGGAGCCTCAATTGGGGAATTTCCTCTATTGGACTGGCCTGCAGCCATGTCTGAGGGGGATCTTCTTGATGAGTGATGTGGGAGGGCCCAGCCCACTGTGGGTGGTGCCATTCCTGGGCAGGTGGACCTGTGTTGCATAAGAAAGCAGGCTGAGCAGGGGCCAGGGAAGCAAGCCAATAAGCAGCATTCCTCCATGGCCTGTGCTCCAGCTCCTGCCTCCAGGTTCCTGCCCTGAGTTCCTACCTTGGGTTCCTGGATGAACTGTGACACAGGGTATGTAAGCTAAATAAACTCTTTCCTCCCCAAGTTGGTAGTTGGTAGTGGTCAGAGTATTTTGTCACAGCAATGAAGAACAAACTAAGACACTGTAATTGATAGGTAAAAAGTTGGCGGAGAACAAGCGAATGGATGATGAGGCACCGAGGCACAGCTAAAACTCCATCAAAATAGGGTTTATTAGCAAAAGGAACACATGGGGCAGATTCTCTTCCCGGCAGGGAAAATGTCTGCCTGGGTCTTGAGCTGGGCTCTTTTAAAAGGGAGGCTTCTGCTTCCTGCAGAAGGCGGGAAGATGTTTTTTTTTTTTTAAAGTTGGAGGGGGTGGAGTGGGAGAGCAGGACTGTTAAAACCTGTCCTCTTTAGAGATCAAAGGGGAAGCCTGCTGTGTTGGCCAAACAGTGGAGAAAAGTCTGCTTCTCTTGACTTCAAAGACCAAGGTGCTTATCAGCTAGGTTCCCTTTTCTCAGGAGCATGAGAAGTCCTTGGGATCCTGTTGGTGAGGGGGCAGGGCTATCTGAACCCTAACATTCCAGCCTTTTGTATTATAGGATAGGGGGCGCTGTTGCTACTTCCTGCTGGACAGGGTCGACGTGGGGGGGGCTGGATTAGGGTTTGGTCAGACAGCAGGGGTTCCCTCTTCATGCATCTCAACAGGGTCCTCGATGGTTGACAGGTGCTTGTATACATGTGGAGGGAAGGAAAGTAACAACTGATTAAAATTAGTAAGAGTTAGTTTTTGGATTTGGTCCTGAAAATATCTGAAGAGGCAAGGAGCAATGGTTAGCACCAAGGAAATAGCTCATTTTTCTTTATTTTTTTTTTTTTCTTCTGCCAGGGCTGAACTTGACAGTGATGGACTC
>NW_008344599.1:123266-124267 GCF_000622305.1 Nannospalax galili | reverse complement strand
GTAATTCGGGTCAAATTACATACAGTTGGCTGGGAAGAGTGGCTGGATACTCAGGTGAGGGTCCAATGACCCTGTTTACCCCTCCTCCTTCGATTAAAGAATACGATAGTCAAGTCAACAAGTTTAATTGTGATGATTTTTTTAGTGGACATAGCTGAAGTCATGAAGATGATAGTAGTTTGACTCAGAAGAGAGTAGTGTGTAGTATCATCTTATTAAAAGAACATAGAATATAAATTATATGCATAAGATAATGTAATGAGTTAATATTACCCATGTACATATTGTGTTTTTATAAGTTTTTAGGTAAATCTTTTACCTTATGTAGTTTAGTGAGTGGTCTATGAAAACCTTGCTTTAGGTGGAACAAAGCAATTGGCATATAGTTAAACATTATTGAATTGATGTTTACAACCTCTAGCATAATCAATTAAGGAAAAATGTGATATAACCCTGTGATATAACCCTGTTTAGAATTTATAACTGTTGGAGTGGGAGAGATGGGAAGGGTGTCCTGTCCATGAGGGGATGGAGAGGCAGGGGTATTGGAGGCAGGGTCTAGAATCAAAGTAGAAGTTAAATACAGGAGGGATAAACGGGTTATTTGAGCTAGAAGCCAGAATAGGGGAGACTAGGGAATATTTGGCAAGGAGGTGTTTAAGGTTTTGGATTTCCTCAAGTAGAGGAGAGTTAGTCGAAGGAGAGCGGGTAATGGACTTAGAGCAGTGCTGGAGACGGGGAAGGACATGGCGTGGAGAGGGAGTTCGAGCTGAAGAAAGGAGGAGAGCTGGATTGGGCCCTGGAATGGGAGGCAGGGAGAGTATAGCAAGGGGAGAGCAAGGGGAGGACTTGGCTGTGCCTCAGGCTGGGGAGCAGGAGGAGGTTGGGGATGGGTCCTAATCTCCTAATTGGAGGCAGTTTATTGGCTATGATAGGATCAAAAGCTGAGGTGGAGGGGTGGGGGGGCAGAGGGGGGGAGGCCCCTGGTGGGTTGGGATCCC
>NW_008344599.1:120971-122893 GCF_000622305.1 Nannospalax galili | reverse complement strand
GTATCCAAAAGTCCTAGT
Organism: Nannospalax galili; assembly: GCF_000622305.1. NCBI lineage: Eukaryota > Metazoa > Chordata > Mammalia > Rodentia > Spalacidae > Nannospalax > Nannospalax galili. The sequence continues at coordinate 122,875 of NW_008344599.1, read as the reverse complement.
TGTTTTAAGGATTTAAGAAAACAAGCAAGAGTTGTGAGACCCTGAGACTTTGAGTAGGTGTTTCCCATAGTGACAGATTAAGTACAGAGTGAAGAGGAGATAGAGAAAGAACCCAGCAAGTGGGTAGAAGGTAGAGACAGAACCAAGCAGATGGGAGACAAAGAAAATCCTCTCTCCATAGGGAATGGAAGCAGGATCATGAGTCCAGGTGGGAAAGTGAGCCAATGAGGAAGAGAGAGAGATGGGGTGGGAGTAGGAGGAAAAGGGGTTTGGCGTTGGTCACGCAAAACAAGAGTGAGAAGAACCAGGCATCAAAACAAAGCATCCTTTTTTTGGTTGCTTGGGTTTTAGTTATTATTTTTGAGTTATTTCCAAGTCCCAGAAGGTGGCGTCCCACAATTAGATCATCAGGGAGAGGAAACGCAAGATCCTGTCCTGGACAGGAAGCAGTGCGTGTTTCTATCTCTGGAAATAGCGTCCTATATCCAGAGAAAGGAAAGGGGTTTCTGACACACGTGTGATTTAGAGGCAAGTGAGAGGAGCGGAAAACCCTGCAGTGAGCATGGCATGACCAGCCAGTAGATGGAGACAAAGTATAAGGAGTGGGATGGGAGAAAAGCGGGGAAAAAATGCAGTGAGCCAGAAGGGAGGGAAGCTTGTGGAACAAGTTGATCCTGGGGTTTATTTAGTAGAGGCTGAGGGAAGATGAGCCCCAGAAGGGTGGTGGTTTAGTAGAGGTTTGGTAGAGCCCCAGAAGGGAAGTGGTGAGAGAGAGAGGAAGGGGGAGAGAGGGAGAGAGTGAGATAGGGAGAGAGTTAGGGAGAGAGGTACTTAAAATTAACTTATATATTTTAGTATCAGGAACCATATTGTAGATTAGAGAGAATATTGTGGCTGAAAAAAATATTTTGGTGTTAATTTACATTTTTAGTTTGTAATGAGATTTTACTTAAAAATTAATATGATACCAAGTAAATTAATTTTAAGAAGCATAAATTTATGTTGACTGTGTATACATATTTAATTATATACTCTGTTGAGAATGTGGTTTATCATTTTTAAACCAAAACACCTTTGAAGTAGACAAACAAAATGAATACATCTTAAAACACAGCGAAAGTAAACTAAAAATAAAAATTGTATTTAGATTCATCTCTCCAAATTAAAACTGGCCAAGGAACACAGCAAGTACCAGGCCACCAGTATTGGGCCTCTTAAGTTGAAAATCTCGAGGATCCCTCCCTTAACACCAATTCAGGAATGAATTTTCTACTGACCCTATTTCTATTCTTCCCTCTAAACCCTACCTCAGCCATTCCCCACTGCACCTACCCACCGTGTTCTTATAGATTTGAAATGTGGAAAATTAATAATAGAAACCGAGAACTTGAGCTCCTTAGCTCTGCTACATGCCCATTTTTTTCATGTAACACTGTCTCTCTTAAGTTTGACATGGTAGATGCTCGCTATGGTAGGTTTCTCTGCTTCATAGATGATCAAACCAAAAGGGAATGCAGGGACCCAGGCAATTGGGAAGGCTGCCCCTCATGGAAATGCAACTATCATTGGCTGAGTGGAGTGGGCAAAGAGGGATGGGGTAGATTAGGAATGAGCACAAACCAACTCACTCAGGTAACTGACCCCACAGATTGTAAGTGCATCAGGGATTCAATTCTACACAGGCACAATCGGTATAAACAAGGAGTCGGTGGGGAAGTGGTCTTCAAAATACTTAATCCACACTCATGGACAGGAGACCGCATTGCTGTAGCAGGGATCCAGCACACAGCAGCTGCCATAGACCACTGGCGAGTAAAGATAAAAAAGACAATTCAGGATTCAAGGCCCCAGAGAGCTATGAAAGTCTTAGATCAGACACGCAGCATGGCCGTGAAGCAGCTTCA
>NW_008344599.1:118695-120250 GCF_000622305.1 Nannospalax galili | reverse complement strand
AGATGCGTTGATTTCAACCCAGCATCTGTCCCAGGAAATAGAGGACCTCAGGCGAGAACTCACCTCAACAGTGGAAACTATAGCCCATTCAATCCGGATCTTACAACAGCAACTATCCTCCCTAGCCAAAGTTACCCTCCAGAATGGGCAAGCCCTGGATCTATTAACTGCAGAAAAAGGGGGAACCTGTATTTTTCTGGGTGAAGAATGCTGTTATTTTATCAACCAATCCGGTAAGGTCGAACATGATATAGAACAACTCAAACAGGTAGCAAAAATCTTTCACTTAAAAATTCCCAGTACCAACAGTCATCTCAATGGGACATTTTTACAGGACTAACTCCTTGGCTTCTGCCCTTATTGGGCCCTTTGCTTTCTATCACTTTGGTGCTAACCATTACTCCTTGCCTTGTCAGGTATTTTCAGGACCAGATCCGAAAAGTAACGCATGCTAATTTTAATCAGTTATTACTTTCCTTCCCTTCACATGTATATGAATGCCTGTCAACCATCGAGGACCCTGTTCAGATGCATGGAGAGACAATCCCTGCTGCCTAGTGGACCCCTAAACCAGCCTACCCCCCACGTCGACCCTGTCCAGCAGGAAGTAGCAAGATGACAACGGTACCCCCTATCCTATAACACAAAAGGCTGGAATATTAGGGTTCCAAACAGCAGCAGCTTCCCCGCTCCCCAACAGGAACCTATGGGCTTTTGGAGCCTGAAAAAGGGAACTGAGCTGATAAGCACCTTGGCCTTTGAAGTTAAGGGAAACAAACTCTGCTGAGAAGCAGCCTGCCTTTCCTCTGATCTCCAAAGACAAGATAAGCAGATTCTACCTGTTAACCAGAGATTTTAGAAGCTGTTTAATACAGCTGCTTTTCCCTTATCTTAAGAGGAAAAAAGTAAACACTTCCAGACCCAGATCCTGCCTGACAGACTGAATGGAGCCAGGTTTACAAGCCCTGCTTTTCCTGCTTCCCCCTGCTTGATTTTTCCCCCCCAAACTTCCCTCCCTTCTGCACCCTAAATCCCCTGTATATAAGTCCCAGCTCACAACCCGTGGGCTGACAACTTTCCCTTCCCCGAGGGAAAGGTGTCCCGTGCTAAATAAAGCTGTATCCCTCTGAGAGTTCTATCTGTGCCTCAGTGCCTCCTCCATCCGCTTGCTCTCCACCCCAAGTTTTTACCTATCAAAAGTAATCCCCTTTAGAAACAGGCCCTAAACGATCTTAAAATTTAAACTCCCATTGTGTAGATTTGGCATTATTACCTTAGTTTGAACTAAAAATGCATTGTTTATTCTATAACATCATCAAGAAAAAAAACAAAAATAAATTGTAAGAGAATCGTAGGCATCCCTGGTACCAGTAGATTAGGCTTGATATTAAAGAAGAAAGTACCCTCAGATACATATGTATATGTGACCCAAATAGAAAAGCAAATTAAAGAAATCCATGTTTCTCACCAACCATTGTAGCTGTGAATGTAAAGCCAAGTTCTCAGAGCTCTTAGTTTGTAGACAGAAGCTATGCTGGAAAGGAAACTCATGAGG
>NW_008344599.1:116400-118227 GCF_000622305.1 Nannospalax galili | reverse complement strand
TAGGCGCCTGAGTACCATTTGCCTGATGCCCAAGAGGGCCCAAGATCAAAGTTTGAGCCCCTTTGTCTGAGAAAAAGTTTAGGAGAAAAAAAGGCTTTTAAAACGTTTGTCCTTTGTCAATGGGGCAAGCCGCCTGAAATTCTTTAAATGTTTAGCAAAGTTATCCAGCTGGTTTAGGCTAGTTGGGTCAAAATGGGGAGAAAGAGTCACCTAAAGGTTTTTAGCCAAATTTATAAGAAAATTTAAGAATGGGCCTGGCTGGAAACTTCATTTCATTAGAATGTTAAAGAAAAATATTACCAGGGCAGGCGAGCTGGCAATCTTGGCAGCTGCCTGGAGGGGGTGAATAGCAGGAAGGAAAAAAAAGTCTTGGGGTCATGCAGGTTTAAAGCATGCATGGGAGGTCAGACACGTGGCAGGCTGGCAGGCAGGCACACAGCAGGGAGCAGAAAGCTTTAGTATGGGAAGGGAGAGAGAGAAGGATCCAGAGCATTTGTATGTGTTGGATTGAATGGTATCAGAAATCATCCCGAGTAAAGTGAGGAAGAAAGGCAGTGGAAGAGGATAAAGACAGGAAAAAAGGGTGGAGGACTGCAGACCTTGCAGGCCCATGGCAAAGGAGGGTGGGGGGAGGGTGAGATGCCGGTGGTGAGCCGAGATAGGGAAAGGATGAAGCAGGTCCATCATGGAGACCACAGTGCTGTCCGGAAGTGGTGAAAATCATGAGAAAGGAGATCAAAAGAAGTAGGCAAGGCAGAGTGTTCCCAGTGAGGAGAGCCAGAAAGAGGTGAAAGCAAAGCAGAGGGCTGGGGAGAGGAGGAGAGAGAAAAGAAGTGTACCTGAGAGCCAAGTTAGTGGCATTGGAGAAGTCCAGGCAGTCCCTTGAAGTAAGAACCGGGTTTTGGCACCATCTGATAGGTAAAAAGTTGGCGGAGAACAAGCGAATGGATGATGAGGCACCGAGGCACAGCTAAAACTCCATCAAAATAGGGTTTATTAGCAAAAGGAACACATGGGGCAGATTCCCTTCCCGGCAGGGAAAATGTCTGCCTGGGTCTTGAGCTGGGCTCTTTTAAAAGGGAGGCTTCTGCTTCCTGCAGAAGGCGGGAAGATGTATTTTTTTTTTTAAGTTGGAGGGGGTGGGAGTGGGAGAGCAGGACTATTAAACCTGTCCTCTTTAGAGATCAAAGGGGAAGCCTGCTGTGTTGGCCAAACAGTGGAGAAAAGTCTGCTTCTCTTGACTTCAAAGACCAAGGTGCTTATCAGCTAGGTTCCCTTTTCTCAGGAGCATGAGAAGTCCTTGGGATCCTGTTGGTGAGGGGGCAGGTTTATCTGAACCTTAACAGTAATTCACAAGTTAAAATACTCTGATTTAGAAAGATAAGACTAGAAGCTAGGAGACACTGTAAAGCTGTTGGAAGACTCCAGCTAAGCTCCAACAAAGACCTTAAGGAAAGCAGGGGTGATGGTATGAATAGAAAGGGTCACAATGAGCACAGCTTGATACTTGCTTGTGTGTTGGGGTTAAAGGATGGGGAGTCTGATTTCTGGCTTGGGTGATTATACCAGTAGGCAGCATAAGGGATAAATGGGACCTGAAAAGTGATAAGTTCAGTTTTGAAGATACTGCTATTAAGAAATCTAAGGTGCAGGTGAATGTATAAATCTGGGAGAGAGAGATTGAGAGAGAGAGAGAGAGAGAGAGAGAGAGAGAGAGAGAGATCTAAACAACATAGCACACCAATTATGGTTCAAGTCATGCCATATGCATGTACATTAAGATTTCATTTGGAAAGAATATGGGAAGTGAAGGTGGTTAAGGAGGCC
>NW_008344599.1:82261-116350 GCF_000622305.1 Nannospalax galili | reverse complement strand
ATCTCCCCAGAAATACCAACATCCAAGGGGTATCTCCCCAGAAATACCAACATCCAAGGGGTATCTCCCCAGAAATACCAACATCCAAGGGGTAGTGAAGAGAGAAGCATATGTAAAGAAAATTGGCAGAGCTTTACTTGCAAAGTAGGAAGAGATCTAGAACATTTTAAAGGAAATGTACAGAAAATTAGAGAATTTGAAGGCCGGGCATACTAATTACATGTACAGCTGAAGGGAGTGGTGGGTGACAAGTGAGGACAGCACCAAACAGTAGACAGAGACCAGAAGAAATCCAGAAATATTAAACTTCAGTTTATGAAAAAAACAGCAGGCCCTGCCATGGAGCACTGTGTAAAATAGTAGGGAAGGAGGGGAACCCCCCTAAGTGGGCTTGCAGTAAAACAAAGGAAAGTCTCAGAGTTCCCCACAGGCACACAGTCTGTCACTGGAAGAGCAAAGTTTAAGCTTTTGAGAAGAGAGAAGTGGACTGCTCTGCGCTGCTTCAGTGTGAACTAATTCACGACTCCAAATAATTCATTCTTTGAGGAAAGAAGAGGATCCACAGCTTCTGACTGACCGGTGACCTGATGCTTGATTTGGGGGGTCTTTTTACTAGAGACAATTTTGGTAAAAGTTTGTTTTAGTTTTGGCAGTACTGGGCATTAAACCCACAACCTCATGCGTACTAGGCAAAAACACTGTCAAGCTATCCTGAGCCTAGTAAAATAATTCAGGAAAGGACTTCTTAGAGCATAGGTTTGATGAACTTTGGTGCATACTTGGGCATGTTTGCTCCCTTTTGAGACCAGATGTCCCTGTATTGTGTAAGGGTCTGGCCTCAATCCTCTTGAGTATTGCAATTAGACATGGACTCCTGTATCTGGCTTGTCGTTATCAAAATGTTGATTTAGGGTATAGCTCAGTTGTCAAAGTGCTTCCCTAGCAACACATGAACCACACTGGTAATCACAGTATTGGGGAGAGGGGTCACCCTAGGTTCAAGGCCAGTGTAGGCTACATAATGAGATCCTGTCTTAAAAAGTTTGGGCTTTGTTCCATAAACATCTATAATGGGCCTGATAAATCTGAGATCAAACAGCTGTGAGTTAAAATAAATGATTACTGCATTTTTAAAAAAAAGCTTAAGATGGAAACTCTGTGGCCCACAGGATAAGCAGACACCAAAGAAAAGACGCCGCCCCCCCACCCCACACACACTTTCTAGCTTGCTCACTGGTGCCATGGCAGGACCTCTTCTTAGGAGAGGTCTTTAGAGAGTCAAGCTTTTGGGCCAGAGAAAGGAGAAGAACATACATGTTTATATCTTCAAACCCCAAAGGCCTTCCTTTCACTGACCTTCCTTTCACATGGTCAAGTGAACGGCCATCTTGAGAATCAGTGTGGACCCAGGAAACTGGTTTGACTTAGACTCAGATTCATGGACACAAAGTGCATAGCTGTGCTGCACGAGGAAGCCAAGAGCAAACACATCAGAAGGAGTTAAGTTTCCACTGGATTTGATAAATCATTAATCTCAAATGAATCATGGGAAGAAACATCATTCTGCACTCTGTTAAATAAATAAAAAGTAAAGAAGTAGAACAGAAGTCTGATTAGTATTTACTTATTTTAATAGTGGGCACTGCTCATCCCCATCCAGCATTTCTGTCTCACCATGCCCCCAGCCACCATGCAAGGAGTAAGGTTCACCAGGATACCCAAGGATGTAAATCCAAGACAGACCACCATTTATCTGCTAAACCCTCTTCTGTAATACTAGAAATCAAGCCTCAAGAGACTCCTGTGAAAAGAGAAAATACTTCCCAAACAAAAAGAGAAAGGTGATGAGGAGAAAATATAAACAGAAGAGAGATCTACCAAACTGACTGACCAGGGACCAAAGGCTGAAGGTGTTAGAGATGTGACATGAGGTATGTGCACTTTTGGTACGTGGGTACTTCTTTAACTGTGCTAGATGAAATTCTATTTTTTCATCAACATGTCCACGTCATCCCCAGCCTCTATCTATTACATGCCTGGCACACTCTGGATCCCATTTGCAACAACCAAAATGTCTCCAGAAATCAAATGTCCCTTGAAGGACAAAATCACTGTCAGTTGAGGGCTATTGTATGAACTTCTCTCTTAAGAACAAAGATATCACTGGGATTTAAGTGTGATAACACAGGCCTGTAATCATAAGTTCAAGACCACTCTGAGCTACGTACAGAGACTTTGTCTCCAAAATTGTACTAAACCAAACAAAAAAATACCACCACTGATAACAGCAACAGTAATCACTGCGTTTTTTAGGGGGGTGGGGTGAACTCTTACTTTTGATATTTCATAAAGAACCTTTTCAAGTTCTATATTGCTGTTGGTGATCTTCTCCTATCTTAAAATACTATGGTTGTTTAAGCAATATATACATAATTAAATTGAATATGTTTTAAAACACTAATGATTGAGGTAAGGGAAAGAAAACTGTAGGAAAAAAGGAAGAACTGGTGAACTGTATCACTGACCTGAGAACTGGTTTGGAATATTTCTGAACTGTAGATACAGAGCCCAGGTACAGGCCATGGAAGAGTTATTAGGCAGCACTGAAAATAAGACGTATGGAGATAATTGGTAGAGGACATTTCTTAAAGAGATAGAAGCAGTGGTCTGTACAGTGGACAAGAGAAGGGCTATCTCTGTACTAAGGGAGGGTTTGCATAAGTCACATTGGCATGTGGAACATAGACTCTGAGGTTGTCTCACAAGACTCAGTACAGCCAGTGCAATTGGGGGCCTGTAGAAAATGATAGCAGTTAGAATAATTCTGGGCAGCAGAAAAGAAACATAAAAATGAATAGACTTAGTAATATAACTGAGCATGTTGGGCTCCACTGAAGTGAAACCCATGAATCCACCCAGGCACTAGTCCTTATTGTGACATGGGACCCAGTAAGACACAGCGTTTTGGGGCTCATGCAGTTTACTCTGAGGACACAGTGGATTGACTCACAGCTCAGACATGAACTGACACATCACTCAGACTGTGGTGGTGCCCTTGCCAACAAAGTACAAGTGACCCTGAAATAACCCACAGGTCTTTTCCTTCCACGTGGCTCCAGTGCACTAGGCCTTAGAGCTCTTGTTAAGAGGATGCCTTCCCCCGTTTCTTCTTTTGGCTTACTGTTTACTATCCTGTTCTACTGAATAGATGAGAGGCCTTATTCAATCTGATCATGCTTTGTCTTTATATATGTGGATGGTTAATTACTCAGCTTACACTTATTCTGATCACTTTTCATTTTAACTGGAAGAAAAAAATGTACTTTTCTGTCTCACTCTGCCTGATTAACATACTTGGAACATAGAAAAAGCCTAGACTACATTGAAGAATAATCAACCTGTGGATGTGGTCAGATGTGATATGATATCTTTTCCCATGTCTGCAAGTTAGATTGCAACTATCTTGTAATTAACTTTGTGAAAGTATTCTCTGGGCACAATCCCTCAAACTGTTTAAAAAGTTTAAAAAAAAATTTATGTGTATGAGTGTTTTGTCTACATGTGTGTAAGCACACCATATGCATGCAATGCCCTCAGAAGCCAGAAGAAGGCATTGGATCCCCTGGAAATCTCTATATAGCCCAAACTGGTCTCAAACTGATAATCCTTCTGCCTTGGCCTCTTGATGCTGGAATTCTAGGTATGCCCAACCATGCCTGGTCATTCTTCGAATCTGATGAATCTGAAAAACATCCAGAATTAATTTCATAACTTCCAGCCTATGCCATGTACCTGAATTTTAAATGGCAGGGTACTTTGGTGCCAAGTGCATGCATGCTCTGATTAGCACATCTGATGTTCTTTGGCGAACAGAAAGTTGGATGGGTATAGTAGAACACTATTTGCAACACTTTCAAAGGGAGTGTGCTGAATACCCCAAACTCAAATTTTAGAGAAGTATTGTTAGTTACTCCAAAAAAGGAGATGAGCTCCTATTCACGATTCAAGGACTTTTTTTTCCCCTTAGAGATAAGAGTCATGCAATTTGGGAGTCTTTTAGATAGACCCACTGAAGGGGTACTCCAATTGCCTCACCCTGCATCCCTGTTCAGCATGGAAGAAGAGCGGTCTGCATCCCTATTCCCTATTGGCAATTTGGGCAACCCTTTCAGAGGATGGTGTGATAAGAATAGGAGGTAGAAATTGGCTAGGCAGTTAGGGTAAAAAGACCCCAAAGAAAAGTAGCCAGTTTCTTGGCTAAAGTCAAAATGTCCTTGGGTTTCTTAGCAACATACTCTGTTCCAAAAGCTGAAAATGTTGAAAGTATTTGGGAGCTTATATCTAATCCTTAAAAGATTTTATGGTTATCTCTTCAGAGGGGGGAATGTTGGAGTAGCCAAAAGCCCCATAAAAATAAATAAATAAATCAAAGAAGAAAGAATACATGAAGTTATCAGAAAAAAGTGATGGGGAGATATGGGAGGAGTTGGGGAAAGGGAGTGGTGGGCATAGATTTGATCAAAACACCTTCTATGCATATATGAAATTCTCAATAAGTTATTTTTAAAAAAGAATATTATAATAAATGTTCTTTTTCATGAAAAAAAAGGAGACAAGGAAAGATGAGGGCAAATTACAGAATTTGACAGAGTTAAGGGAAAAGAACTACTGTTCAACAAATGCTTGAGGCAAACGTAGAATTAGGGGCTTGACATATTTTAATTCATTTTATCCCTCAAAGGTACTCTATGTAGTAGATAGCATTGTTCTTGTTTCACAGATGAGGATACTAAGGCCCAAAGACGCCAGTGTGTTCATGTTTGCAAGATGAACAAGGACTGAAGTAGGTATTCATGTAGGAATGTTGGTGTCATTTCCTTGGGAAGCTGTGAGAGACTTCTGAAAGGTCATACCCAGTTGTCTGGTGAGAATAAAATCAAACTGTTGAGGACTACATAGGAAATGTAGGAAGAAAGGACAGCAAGTGAGGACAGAGATTTCAGTGCTATAGACTGTCACTACCCCAGGCATGCCATGTTGAGCTCAGACACACCTCTACCAGGGCTGCCAATAATCCTTTCACTTCTTCCTGGTCGGCTTGCTGTGTCCTGTCCTCAGAGATGATTGCAAACCGTCCCACACGCCCTCAAGCAGCCCTTCATCATGACCTTCCCTTCTAAGTTGATGATCTTACTTCCCTCACAGATATACTTTCTACCATAAGAATTAGTCAACTTACTGCCCTGAAGAAAAGCAAATCTATGTAGGCACCCTAATTTTGCTTCCATGCCTTTCAGAAAATAGAAATAGTATCTCTATATGGTGGAGACTGTAAAGATGCTCAGCTCTGGATTTTGCTGCACAAACAAAATACTGTGTAAATTTATTCTCCTCTCCTTCCCTTAGAAGTCTGACCCTCTTAAAGAGTCACTGTCTCTTCATTGGCCATCCAGGATAGGCTTCTGCCCTCTCTAACCCAACAAATCTATGACCTGGTATTTTCGAAATCCAATTGCCATTTTTCTTTGTTTTAAATTTGAATCATGTAAGAATTTATTAGTTAACAAATCAATAGATCCAGACGTGGGGTGACTCCTGGCATTGTTTTGCCAAAGCATTCTTTACTTATCTGTAATTCTCTTGTCTCTGTCCTCTTCCATTGAGTTCATCTTTTTTTCAATATATATTTTTATTGAATTTTTGTACATTTCATATAATACATCTTAATCATATTTTGGCTCCTTCCCCTATCTGCATCTCACCATACCTCCCCCACCAGATTTCATACATTTTGTCATATATGTTAAGGCCCATCGAGTTAAGTTTGTATACCCAGATGTCCCTCAGTGTGAATTCATCCACTGGAGCCTGTTCAGCCTATCTAGAGTCACTCTCTTAAAGAAGACCAACTCTCCCTCACCCAGCAGTGGTCAGCTGCCAATAGTTCCTCAACTAAGATTGGGGCCTCCTGCCATTTCCCTAGTTCTATGCTGGGTTTTGTCTAATTGAATTTGCATGGGTCTTATGCAAGCTGTCACCATTGCTATAAGTTCATATGGGCAACTTCCCAGGTTCCTGAAAAACTCTGTCTTTCTGCAATCTTTCTGCCCCTCTCTTCTGCAATGGCCCCTGAGCCCTGGGTGGGTGGGGTTTAATATAGGGGACCCGTCCAGGGACACACACTCTTCAGTCTCTTATTCTCTACACTTTGGCCAGTTGTGGCCGTCTATGTTCATCGCCCTATGTTGCATAAGGAAGTTTTGCTGATGCGAGTTGAGAGATGCATTAGTATTCTCGCTACTTCCTGTTCCACTATGTTCCATTAGCCTTAGGTGGAGAGGTTCCATTGTAGATGTGTCACTTAGGACTGGAACTCTGTAATAGTCTCCATCTGTTGCAAAAAGAAGTTTCGTTGATGAGCAGTGACAGACATACTTGTCAGCAAATTTCATCTTTCTTTACTGCTGAGTAGAACTCCAGTGTGCAAATGTTCCACATTTTCATTACCCATTCATCAGTTGGGGGACACTTAGGTTGTTTCCATTTCTTAGCTATTGTGAAAAGAGCAGTAACAAACATGGATGTACAAGTGTGTCTCCAAGTGCCATTTTTCACCCTCATCCTTCCAGGCCTCCTCCTCAGCATTTGACCCATTCCCCATTGTTCTCTGTGACAGCATCCCTGCTTCCTGCCTACCTCTAGTATTCAATTTCCATGTTTACTTAGTACAGCTATTTCCCAAAATTGTGTCCTTTACCTCTTACTCTTCTCATACCTGGACCCTAAATCCTGTACTCTTCCTTTGTGGCTTCATCTATCCTACTGAATTATTCATGATGAAAATTTTCCACACTCAAGAAGAGACAATTCATATATCAATGTAATTGGCATATCAGTCTAAAGGTACGCTGAGTCTAGTTCATTCTAGTTATTGATATAACAGCTACTGTTTTACAGGGGCAACGTATTTTTGTATGTTTGAGAATATTCTTTCTTTCCTTGAATAAAAGAGCTTGGAGAAGCTATAGGATTCTTGGGTCGTGATCTACCATCCCTAACCTTATAGACATTATTCAAGTTTTTTCTGATATGTGTGTGTGGAGAGTACTGGTGTGGGTGTTTGATGTTGTGTGATAAGTGTATTCGGGTGCATGTGTACATGGATGCACGTGGATGCCTGAGGTCAACATCAGATATCTTTCCTCAATTGCTTTCCACCTTCATTTTTTTTATTTAAAAATTTTATTTAAAATATTGGGGGGGGATGTGCATGTGAATACAGGTGCCTTCAGAGGCCACAAGAAGGTGTCTTATCCCCTGGATCTGGAGTTATAAGCAGTTGTGAGCCATCTGTTGTGGGTAGTGGGATCCAAATTCAGGTCTCTCCAAGAGCAGTACATGCTCTTAAAAACTGAGCCAGCTCTCCAACCCCACCTTTATGTTTTAAAACAAGATATCTCTCTGAACCTGAAGATCATTGATTCCATGAGGCTGGCTGGCCAATGAGGTTTAGGGATCCACACCTATCCCTGTACTAAGATTACAGGAGCGTGCCATTACTCCAGCTTTTTCCATAGTTGTGGGAATCTAAACTCAGGTCTTTATGCTTGTGTGGCAGGCACTTTACCCACCAAGCCATCTCCCCAGACCTGTTCTGACTATTCTGAGACAGTAAATAAAAGTTCATGGAGAGCCCTTGCTGGTGGCATACCCCTACTTGGTTCTCTGAGTGTCTGGAGGCTGCCTTTATTCCATCTTCACTCTTCTCTGGTTTACACTGCTTTGTGTCTAATATTGTGACCCAAAAACAACTTCCTTCCAAGTCACCAGCACTTTGCTAGAGTTCCACTTATTTTATATTCCCACAGCCCCTTCCATGGAAATAAGGAACTGATAATTAGATACTAGATTCACATTACCAGTCACCATTTAGAAAATCTTGTGCTTATACTCTAAATCAAACCTAATCCTATACTCTGTTCTGAATATTAGATCCCCCTCAAATTCATCTGTTGAAGCCCTAACCCCTATATAATGGTATCAGGAAGTGGGACCTGTAGGAGTTGATTAGGTCACACGAGTAGAGCCATCACAAATAGGATTAGTGCCCTTATGAAAGAGGCCTTGAAGACATCTGTTGTTTCCCACTTCATGAGGCCATTGTGAGAAATCATTGTCTATGAACAAAAAAGGTGGCCTCACTAAACTTCCAATCTACCAGAACCTCAGTATTGTACTTCCAAGCCCCCAGAACTAGAGGAAATAAATTTTTATTATAGTCATTCAGTTTATGACATTTTGTTATAGGAACCTAAATGACTAAGATAACTCTTGTTCTGCCCTTTCCTTCAATTTGGTTACGTTTTGAGGAAAGCATATTTTATTAATACTTTTTTAAAAAGTATCATTCAAAAATTAGAAAATTGATAACAAAATAAAAAATAGCTACCAAGACTATGTAATGGTATTACCTCATTCAGTGTATTGAAAAATATCAGTGTCTAGTCATGTTCACCAACACTTTTTGATATCTATGTATATTTATTTATTTTTAATTTCATACAACAGTTTTTAATCAAATTTAGACCCTTCCCCATCCATGTTCCCCAGTCCCACCAGACCTCATGTATTCTGCCATACATGTTAAGTCACATCCAGTCAAGCATTTGTACCCAGATGTCCTTCAGTGTAAATTTGTCCACTGGAGTCTAGTCAGCTCATCTCCCGTGCCCAATAGCAATCAGACTCCAATAGTTCTCAGTCAAGGGCCAGCCCACCACCCATTTCTCTCCTCCTCTCTGGGCCCTTGTTTAATTGAGTTGGCATGGGTCCTGTGCTCAGTGCCACCATTGCCACAAGGTCATATGTGCAAGCATCCAGTGGCCTGGAAGCCTCTGCCTTCCCTATGTTCATGAACCAGCCCTGGCTCTTACAATCTTTCCATCCCCTCTTCTGCAATGGTCCCTGAGCCATGGAGGGTGGGGAGGTGGAGGGGGTGAGGTTCAATATAGGAGTCTTATCCAGGGACATACGCTCTGCAGTCTCTTTTTCTTTCTTTCTTTCTTTCTTTCTTTCTTTCTTTCTTTCTTTCTTTCTTTCTTTCTTTCTTTTTTTTTTTAATTTCCCCCATTGACTCCTTGACAAGTGTGGAAAAGAGGAGGCGTGACTATAGCTTGCCAGCATAGTGGTCAGAGGACACTTTACAGGTAACACTCTACCCCTTCCTCCATCTCTTACATTCTTTCCACCAACCTCTTTGGCAAAAGTCCCTGAGCCTTGGAGGGGGTGATAGGTGTGGGGTGATCTTCCTTCCATTGTGATAAAGCACTGAACTTTCAGGTCTCTGCATCATCTGTTTTCCAGGGACTGTTGGCCCATTTCAGTGGAATTCCATCTACTATAAAAACACAAACAGCAAGAAGCAAGAACATCTAAACAGTGGCTGCTGTAATAATCTATGGGCATAAACATAAATGCTTGGACAGTACTTTAGCAGGTACATCACATCTAACAAAAAACTGCAGTCGTTTCCCCACTGGGGCCTATATCCTTCTCTGCCACAATACCAGATATGTGTTCCACCTCTAGGAGCAGGCATTACATCCAATGAAAAATTTGCTTGTTGTACATATGCTAGACACTCCACTATTGTACCAGCTGAGAAGTAAAACTGGGATAGGTAAATTGAGTCACAGACAAGAACTCTGGTGGGATAGAGTTTATTAGCAGAAGAAAAAGCACATGGGACAGTTCCTTTCAGGATAGAGAAGCTGTCTGTCCACATGTTGTTGGCTGGGGGTCTTTATAGGGGGCTTTGGGAGATGTGGAAGGCAGGAAAATATTTTTTTAAAAAGTTAGGTGTGTGTGTGGGAGAGAGAGAGAGAGAGAGAGAGAGAGAGAGAGAGAATCAGGAGAGAGTAGCCTCGGTCAAACCACCCTCTTCCATCCTCTTCCATCAACCAGGATTTGGGTCAAAAGGTGTAAAGAGTCTGTTTATCCTTTAAGATCATCAAAGAGGAAGCATGCTGTGCTGAAGCAACTCCTTGCAGAAACTGGTCAAAAGGTGTAAAGAAGCCAGGCGTGTTGGCACAGGCCTTTAGTCCCAGCACTCAGGAGGCAGAGGCAGGTGGATCATTGTGAGTTTGAGGCCAGCCTGGTCTCCAGGCCAGCTGCCAGGCCAGCCGGGGCTACAGGGAGACCCTGTCTTGACAGACCAAAACAAAGAGGAGGAAAAAAAAAAAAGGTATAAAGAGTGTTTATCCTGTCTTCCAAGATCAGGGTGCTCATTAACTCAGTTCCTGCATTCTCAGGGGGCCTGCAAAACCATGAGGCTCTGCTGCATTGGGGGTTGCTGTAGATCCGAACCCTAATACCAGCTAGAACACCTTATTTGGCACGTTGCAGCCCGCTAGGTCCATCATTGAACAGAATTATAGGGAATAGCTCTCCCCAGCCATTTGCATGTCACCTTCTGGCTCTATGAAAGCCGCCCATCCCGTGGCAGGGAGTTTCCAGCTTAGTCAAAGTTTGATTTCTCCCTCTCCTGCACTTACATCATGCAGTGTCTTCAGCAATAGGGTTTTACTGTCCACTTCTGCTGTACAACCAACATTATTGGCAATGGCCTTTATTGTTTTGGAGACCTCCAGGGCCCCTCTGGCCAAAAGCTCCTGGGGGGGCGGGGGCAACCCACTTCTGGCACTGGGATTTTCAATTAATAACTGTATGGCTTCTAGTAGGGTTTCTTCCATCCCCATAGGGTTCCTTCTGTGCTTAAGGCTTTTTTAACCTGTGTATGAGAATTTTCCCCCTTTTCCCCATAATTCTTTGTTCACCAACACTTTTAAAGAAACTTTATAGTAAAGAATGATACCTCAGGGCAGGGAATATAGCACAGTGATAGAGACCAAGGAGGGGAAAGAGAAGGAGAAGGAAGAAGAGGAGAAAAAAGAGGAGAAGGGGGAAGAGAAAGGAGAAAAGGAGAAAGAAATGAAAGAAGAAAAGAAAAATAATTGAGTGGCGCAGCATTTGCCCTTGGGTTGTGAGAAATAATTCCTGAATCCTTGAAATGTCATGCCCAATAGAGATGTTTGTGTTTGGTGGAGAGACTTGCACCAGCCAGACAAAAATATGATTTGGGGTGAGGGTTTTGGACTACATACAGTATCAGCTTAAACTCCAGAAGGGCTGAAAACTGAGATCAACCATGCCCACATGACAGACTTCTAACACTGACCCTGGACAGTAGCCTTCGATGTGCTCCCCTGAGTTGCAGAACTTCATGTGTCCCATCACATGTCTTTGCCAGAAGAGTTCGCATTGACTCCATGGGCAAGGACAATTGGAAGACGCATGTTTGGAATCCTCCTGGACTCTGCCCCAGGTATCTTTTCCCTTGGATAACTTTAGTCTTTAGTCGTTTTCTGGAATTAACCCTAACCAGGATATTAATTATCTGTAAATCCTTCTAGTGAGTTATGTAACTTGATTGTGTTTTTGGGAAATCCCTGAACTAACAAATGAGTGTCAGAAATTAGGGAATTTACAGGGATTGTCCCATAATTTTTCAGTTAGCTAACCTTCACAGATTCTTCTGGAGGTTGATAGAGCATAGAGAATGATGCCATCAACTCCTCCCTTTTTGGGTCTTACAGAATTGCAGATACATTCACATCAGAGGTGGAGATTCCTAACAATGGGGCTAAACAATGACTCTGCTTTTATGTCCTAATAGCAATTTACTGTTATATAAGAGATTAAATTGTTTTCGAGACAGACCAGGGAGACCCATTTCTCCCTGAGCACTGGGTGGGTATCAAGCATTGTTAAAGTCCATTAAAATCACTGCCAGTGTTAATGATAAGTTTATACTGTAAACACTCTTTCTGATGTTCATTTTCTAAGTAAGCAAAGACATTAAAGATGGGGCAATTTGACTCTAATTAGCAACTATTGATTTCATTCTTGCTGTTCACCTGCTTTAAACAAAAGGACTACTATTAAATGACTAATCAGACTACCCCTTTCTAAAAAAAGTTTTTCCTCTATGATGCTGACTTTTCTCTCCAGTGCCTCATTGAATTTACCTACTTGTTTATCCGAAACAATTTTTAACTAAGAGCATATACTCGGGCATTTTGCCATTTTAGTTGTATGGTCCTCAGTGAGGTCTCAGTTGGCCATAACTGATTTGAAGTGTCTTTCTATGGCCCTGTATGATTCGATGTGGTTGCTGCTGCACAGGTTTGTTCTCTCTTCAGAGGTGGTTCTGGAGATTTAAGTTTCAAGAGCAGGTTTCTAAATAAGAAAAATCCCCCCAAAATCCAGAAGAGATATCCAAATCAACGGATGTTCAAATCACAACAAAAAATGTAAGAAACGTGAAAAAGCCAGGCAGCACGGCTCCTCCAAGAGATCACAACTCTTCAACTACTGAACTCGAACACCGAAATAGAGAAAATCCCAGATGATTCCAAACTTTTTCTGATTAACATGATCAATGACCTGAAAGAGGATGCAAGTAGGTAAATTCAATGAGGTGCTGGAGAGAAAAGTCAGCATCATAGAGGAAAAACTCAGCAGAATAGATGAAGAAATAAAAAATATGGAAAAAAAGTCAGCATGGAAACTGGGGTTTTGAAGGGAAAAAAAAGAAATACTGAAGTGAAAACTCAGTGAATCAAATAAAAAACACAGCAGAAAACATCACCAATTGGCTCAACTAAGCAGAGGACAGAATGTCAAGGATGGAACAAAGACTGAACAAAAACTGCATTCAAGTATCAGTGAGGAAAAGAAATACATGATCATGACCACAACTAAGAATCCAGGGAGGGAAGAGTAGCTTGGAATAACACTAAAGGCATAGAAAACCTAATCAATGAAATTATACCAGAAAAATTTCCAAACCTAGAGAAATAGACACATGAGAGATATTTAGAACCCCAAACAGACGAAAGTGGAGAAAGACCTCTCTTTGGCCTATTATAGTCAAGATGTCAAAAATACAAAGCAAAGAAGCAAAAGCTGTAAAACATCAATTCATCTACAAAGGCAGACATATCAAAATAACCTATCTCTTGTCAGCAACCCTCAAAGCTCAAAAGCATGGATGATGCCTTTCAAGTTCTGAAAGTAAATAACTACCAAGACTGCTGTATCCAGCAGAGTGGTCTGCATCCCTAGTCCCTGTTGGCAATTTGGGCAACCCCTTCAGCGGATGGCATGATAAGAATAGGAGGTAGGAATTGATTAGGCAGTTAGGGTAAAAAGACCCCAAAGAAAAGTAGCCATTTTCTTGGCTAAAAGTCAAAATGTCCTTGGCACTGTTAGCAACATGCTCTGTTCCAAAGGCCAAAAATGTCAAAAGTATTTGGGAGCTTGTATCTAATCCTTAAAAGGTTTTAGGGTTACCTCTTCAGAGGGGAGAATGTTAGAGTACTCAAAAGCCCCACAAAAATAAATATATGAAGGAAGAAGAAAAAAAAGAAAAGAAACAGAAAAAAGTGATGGGGAGATATGGGAGGTGTTGGAAGGGAGGGAGTGGGCATGGAGCATGTATGAAATTCTCAATAAAGTTTTTGTAAAAGTTTAAAAAAAAAAGTTAATGAACAGGCTGGGTATGGTGACTGTGCTGAATAGCTTTAGTGTCAACTTGACACACCTGGGTTGAAGGAGCCTCAATTGGGGAATTTCCTCTATTGGACTGGTCTGTGGCCATGTCTAAGGGGCATCTTCTTGATGAGTGATATGGGAGGGCCCAGCCCACTGTGGGTGGTGCCACCCTTGGGCAGGTGGGCCTGTGTTGCATAAGAAAGCAAGCTGAGCAGGGGCCAGGGGAGCAAGCCAGTAAGCAGTGATCTTCCATGACCTGAGATCCAGCTCCTGATCCACGTTCCTGCCCTGAATTCCTACCTTGGGCTCCCGGATGAACTGTGACCTGGGAGATGTTAGACAAATAAACGCTTTCCTCTCCAAGTTGGTAGTGGTCGGAGTGTTTTGTCACAGCAATGGAGAAACAAACTAAGACAGAAATTGGTACCAGGATCATGGGGTATTGCTGTGACAGACCTGACCTTGGTATTTTTAGGAGGATTGTGGAAGCCTTCTGAACTTTGGGCTAGAAAAGCCATTGAGTGCTCAAAGTTTGTTGCTGTGGAGCTTGGAACAGTCAGGTTGAAAGAGTTATAGATGATAGAGGCCTGGCTTGTGAAGCTTCAAAGGGAAGCAGAGACTATCGGGGCTGTTCGTTTGAGATTTTGGATTGAGAATCTGTGGGTTCTGGTTGGCTGGGGCTGAAGAATCAGCTGTAATTAAGAGACCAGAACCTGAAGCAAAACCTTTGCTTTACTGGGACAATTGATGCTGGTTAGCTGGGGCTGAAAAATCAGCTGTAAGTAACAAGAGACCAGCATCACTGACGTGAAGTCTTCTGGGAGGTATTTCCTCAGGGTCAGCACACAGACGGGACCCAAGCCTCCATCTCAAGCTAGAAACAGGACTTGGTAATGTGTAAGAGTCTCCTGCATGGTTCTGGTGTTGAAAGCATGAAGGAGTCACAGAGAGCAGCTGAGGCTTGCACTGTGAGAGGCCAGGAATGGCCGTAGGTGAAAGTGCAGCTTCAGTTGCAATGAAGACCCCAGGGTTGAAGGGGTCATGGAGAGAATCTGAGGTTTTGCACCCCAGGAGGCAAGAAGAGGCCATTGGTGAAGGTGTAGCCTCAGTTTCAGTGGAGACCCCAGCTTTTTGGAGATCCCGGGACCATGGGATGACCACCAAGGACAGCGGTAGGTGTGGCATGGAGCTGGCCTGGGTCTGTGAGATGAGCTGAGTGTGCTGTGGACTGCAGAGTCAGAGCAGTGGAGCTGCCAGTATCCTTTGGAACCCAGAAGATCGTGAGTGAATCCCAGATGTCCAGCCTCGAGTTGCTTTGCTGGACTTTGGTTTTGCTTAGGTGTGCCCGATTCTTCCCTTTGAAATGAGACAGTACTTGTTTTGGATTTTACAGATGCCCACCTGCAGATAAGAGACTATTAAAAAACTATGGACTTTTAAGTGTTTTGAATTTTTAAGGACTGTGGGGTTTTTAAGGTTGTACTGTCTTATGTTGTGATATTAATGTTAACATCATGTATTGGGGACAAGAATTGGAAAAGTTATGGTTTAATAGTTATATGTTTGTGTGTCAAGTTGACAAGGGGTCAATTGTGCTGGATAGCTTTAGTGTCGACTTTACACACCTGGGTTGAGGGAGCCTCAATTGCCTCTATTGGACTGGCCTGTGGCCAAGTCTGAGGGGCATCTTCTTAATGAGTGATGTGGGAGGGCCACCCTTGGGCAGGTGGGCCTTTGTTGCATAAGAAAGCAGGCTGAGCAGGGGCCAGGGGAGCAATCCAGCAGTGATCTTCCATGGCCTGCACTCCAGCTCCTGACCCCAGGTTCCTGCCCTGAGTTCCTACCTTAGACTCCCATGAACTATGACCTGGGAGATGTAAGACAAAGTTGGTAGTGGTCAGAGAGTTTTGTCACAGCAATGGAGAAACAAACTAAGACAGTGACATATGCCTTTAATCCCAGCATTTAGGAGGCAGAGGATGCCAGATCTTGATAGGTAAAAAGTTGGTGGAGAACGAGCGAATGGAAGAGGGACCAGGACACAGATAAAACTCCATCAAAATAGGGTTTATTAGCAAAGGAACACATGGGACAGATTCCCTTCCAGGCAGAGAAAATGTCTGCCCGGGTCTTGAGCTGGGGTCTTTTAAAAAAATGAGGCTTCTGCTTCCTGCAGAAGGCGGGAAGATGTATTTTTTTTAAGTTGGGTGGAGGGGGGTGGGAGAGTGGGACTGTTAAAACCTGTCTTCTTTAGAGATCAAAGGGGAAGCCTGTTGTGTTGGCCAAACAGTGGAGAAAAGTCTGCTTCTCTTGACTTCAAAGACTAAGGTGCTTATCAGCTAGGTTCCCTTTTCTCAGGAGCATGAGAAGTCCTTGGGATCCTGTTGGTGAGGGGGCAGGGCTATCTGAACCTTAACAGATCTCTACAAGTTCAAAGCTAGCCTGGTCTACACAGCAAGTTCCAGGCTAGCAAGGGCTACACAGTGAGAACATGTCTCAAAATTAAATTAAATTTATGGATAAATAAGGATATTTCAATACACATACTAAGGCAGTTTTTGAGCAACAAACCAGTATTGCAGGGCATAAAGGAATACTAGTCACAAAGGAGGAAGTGTGGCTCAATCATAAGAACACAGGACAGAATAAATATCATGAGAAGAATGGGTGAACAAAGGAGAGCTAGGACTCCATCGTGTTCAACCAGTAAAGCAGCAACCCCTGAGATTCACAGGGAATAAAACAAAAAACAATCTAACCCTACAGAAAAACCAACAAAATTATGGGACTTAGTGTCTCTTGATAATAACCTTAAATTTAAATGACCTCAACTCACCAATAAAGAGACACAGACTGGATGAATAGATTATAAATGAGATCCAGGGCAGGGGAGATGACCCGGTTGGTAAAGTGCCTTTTATGTGCATGAGGTCCTGAGTTTGGATTCCCAACACTCACATAAAAAGCTGACGGTGCATGCCTGGAGAGAGGCAGATCCCTGGAGCTCGTTGGCCAGCCAGCTTAGCTAAATTGATAAGCTCCAGACTTGATGAGAGACTGTCTCAAAAAATAAGGAGCACAAAGAGGAAGAGACCCATCACTGACCTCTGGCTTCCAGAGGGGCACGCACACACATGCAGGCACCCACGTGTACACATTCACATGACACCTCTCTCTCTCTCTCTCTCTCTCTCTCTCTCTCTCACACACACACACACACACACACACACACACATACACATACACATACACAGAGCAACAAGATCCAAGTATTTTTTCCAAAAACACGTTTTACTGGTAAAGATAGCTACCGACGGAGTGTCAAAGAATGGAAAATAGTCTCTCAAGTGAACAAAAATTGAAAACAAACTGGAATAGCTATTCTGATATCTGATAAAGTAGACTGCAAACTCAAATTAGTCAAAACAGATGAAGAAAACCACTACACAGTAATAAAGGAAACAGTCATCAAGAAGATCTAACAATTACAAATACACACACACACACACACACGTGCGCACGCACTCAGACAGACACATATATATGCATCAATTGTTGGGGCTCCCAGCTTCACAAAAAAAGCACTAATGGGCATAAAAACATCATCTAGGTCCTCATACAAAATAATGTATTGTTTTCAATACTTCAGTGATATCTTTAGATAGATAATCCAAACTAAACTCAACAAAGAAGCCTCAGAATTAAAGTACATGAGAGATCAAATGAATTTAATAGCTATCAACAGAACACTCCTTCCAAAAGAAACAAAAAACATATTCTTCTCAGCAGTCCATGCAACCCTTCTCTAAAATGGGCCACATTCCAGGTAAACTACTGTGGCATAAAATTATCCTCTGAATGTCAAGCTTGGTTGCACCTGCTTGCTTACGATCATCAGGAACAAACCTGACAGTTGATGCTCCATGAGAAAGGAGGAACCGGGGGAGTCAGCCACACCTCCCAACCAACCAATTGGCCAGAGTTGCATCGGGGTGGGACTAAGGGACTAAGTGGAAAAGGCATGAGGCTTGCAAGCTCTCAGCCATTTTGGATGGCTGCTGGAAAATTGAGGCCCATGCCAGATGGGAGGGGACCATCCACACTCTTGTAAGTAACCCCTCACCCACTGCTCTGTGAGGAAACCCAATAAATTCACTGATTATCCAAATTGTAATTTGGCAGGATCATACCTCAATTTGTCATAGGAAGGTGGGAAGAGGGGATGGATGGTGTTTGTGCCTCGGAGAAGGAATTTTAGCAGCAACCACAAAGCAAATTTTACCAAACATAAAAGAATTGAAATAATCTCTTATGCCTTATCAGATCACAGTGCAATAAAAATAGTAATTGGTAGTAAGAAAACCTGCATAAACTACACAAAATCATGAAAACTGAACCATACATTATTTGTAATTTTTTACATTTACTTATTTTGTAAGGGTGGTTGTGTGTGCATACATGGCATACATGTAGTGGTCAGAAGACAGCTTACAGGAGTCAGTTTTCTCTTTCTACCACATGGGCTCCTTAGAACTCAAATGGTCATTTTCGGTGGCAAGCACCTTTACCTGCTGTGCCTTCTTGCTACCCCTGAATTGTACACTCTTGATAGATCAGTTGGTGATTGAAGAAGTCAGGGAGGAAGTTAAAATGTTCCTAGAATCAAATGAAATGAAATATATATAACCTACCAGAATCTTTGGGATACAGCTAAAGCAGTTCTAAGAGACAGTTTGTAACTATGAGTACTTACATTAAAAAATAAATCAGGGGATGGAGAGACTTCACCAGAAAACTCAAACCTGATAAACATTTTGAGCTATGTAATAAGATTAGAAAATCAACATACAAACATCAGTAACATTTTTATGTACCAATAACAAACTTGCTGAGAATAAATCAGTAGGAAAGTCCCATTCACCGCAGCATCAATTACTAAATAAAATACCTAGAAATAAAGAAATGGAAGAAGACACTAAATGATGGAAAGACCACTCTTGGTTGTGGATAGGCAGAATGAATATTGTGAAAATGGCTATATTACTAAAACGCAACCTAATGATTCAATGTGATCCCCGTAAAAAGTCCAACAACACTCTTCACAGAGCTAGATATGGAAACACGAAAGGACTCACTCAGATAGCTGTAAGTAACTTTTAGCAGAAAGAGCAATGCCGAAAGTTTCATAACACCCAATCTCAAATTCTATTACAGACCTTCAGCAGCAAAAACAGCATGGCACTGGCACAAAACCAGACATGTAGATTAGTAGAATGGAGAGAAGGACCCAGAAATAAACCCACAGTTATAGCCACCTAATTTTTTTGGCAAAGCTGTCAGAAACCTCTTTAGAAAGATAGCCTCTTTAACAAATGGTGCTGAAAATATATGGATTTCCATGTGTAGAAGAATGAAACTAGATCCGTATTTCTCACCCTGTACAAAAGTCAACTTAAAACAGATCAAAGACATCAAAGTAAGACCTGAAACTTTTAAATTTCTAGAAGAAAGCCTGAGGAAAATGCCTTAAGATATAGGCATAGGCAAGGATTTTCTGAACAGGACTCCGATAGAACAGGAAACAATCCCCCCAAATAACAAATGAGATTGCATTAAATTAAGAAGCTTTGCACAGCAAAGGAAACAATCACCAGAATCAAGAGACGGACTACAGAATGGGAAAAAGTTTCCAACTGCACATCAGACAAGAAATTAATCTCAAGGATATATAAGTAACTGAAAAATTTAAACACCAAAAATCAAATTATCCAACCAATAAATGAGCTAATGAAATGAATGAGCAGTTCTCAAAAGAAGAAATACAAATGGCCAATAAATACCTGAAAAGATGTTCAACACCGTTAACCATAAAGAAAATGTAAATTAGAACTGCTTTGAGATTCCATCTCATTCCATGCAGAATGATTGTTATCAAGAAAATGAATAATAGCAAATGCTGGTGAGGATGTGGAAAAAGAGAAACAAGGGACTATGAAAATCAGGTTCCTTAAAAAACTGACACTAGGGGCTGGAGAGATGACTCAGCAGTTAAGAACACTAACTGTTCTTACAGAAGACCCAGGTTCGAATCCCGGCACCCACACAGCAGCTAACAACTGTCCTTAACACTAGTTCCAGGGGATCCGACAGCCTTTTCTGTCCACGACACAGGTGCACTTACTTACATACAGGCAATACACTCATACACATAAAATAATAAATAATAAAAAACCCCTGAAACTATTAACTACTACATGTCCAGCTATACTGCTTTTCAGTATATACCCAACAGACTCTGAGTCAACACACCACACAGACACGTACACATCCATATTTATAGCTGTACTATTCACATTAGCGAGGATATGTAACCAGCTTAGAAGTCAATCAAGAAAAGAATGAATAAAGAAAATGTGGTACATAAGCACAATGGATTTTTTAAGTTTTCTATTTTTTATGTGTATGACTGTTGTGCTTGCATGTATGTAATTATACCTGTGTCATGCAACGCCTGTGGAGGCAGAAGAGAGAGCCAACTGGATTTCCTGGAACTGGTAGCCACCATGTGGGTGCTGGAAACTGAACCTGGGTTCTCTGGAAAAGCAGCCAGTGCTCTTTACCAGTGAGCCATTTCTCCAGCCCAACACAATGGATTTTATGCAGCCATAGAGGAAAATGAAATCGTGGCTTTGCAGGAAAGTGGATGGAACTGAAAGCCATTACATTAAGCAAAATAAACTAGACTCAGGAAAACAAATACTGCATGTTCTCGCTTACGCGTAGAGCCTAAGTTTATGAGTGTATGTATTTACATGTGTGGGGGAGTCACAAAACTAGAAAGAGAATAATGAGAGAGGAAGAAGAACTTTTAAGGGAGGTGGGAAAAAGAAAAGGTAATCAAATACATGCAATAGGAAAGTACCAAGGAGTAAGTGGGGGAAGAAAGGGAATCACTCAGAGGAGGGAAGGGAGCAAGGGCAGAGCAATGAGAAGGGACAAATGAGCAATGTAAATCTCTCTCTCTCTCTCTCTCTCTCTCTCTCTCTCTCTCTCTCACACACACACACACACACACAGGAAAATTCCATGTGAAACCCATTACTTTATATTCTTTTCTTTTCTTTTTGGTCTCTTTGAGACATGGTCCCCCTGTAGCCCCAGCCAGAACTCACTATGTACAACAGGCTGGCCTGGAACTCACAGAGATCTGCCTGCCTCTGCCTTGGGAGTTCTGGGACTAAAGGTATGTGCCACCACGCCCGACACTACTTCCTATTCTAACTCAAGTTATCCCTATTTTCAGAGGATATGATCCTCTATTTTAAAAACTATAAAGACTCCACTGGAAAACTGTGTTAATGCAAACTGGTGCAGCCACTGTGGGAATCAGTGTGGAAGCTCCTCAAAAAGCTAGAGTTCGATCCCCAACATGATCCAGCTATAAAACTCTTGTTCATTGCTGCTCTATTCACAATAACTAGGAAATGGAAACAAAATAGATGTCCATCAACTGACTAATGGATAATAAAATATAGTACATTTATATGATGGAATATTGTTCAGCTTTAAGAAGAACAAAATTATGAGACTTTCAGGCAAATGGATGGAGCTAGAATCAGTCATCCTGAGCGAGGTAACCCCAACCCAGAAAGACAAATGTCACGTTTTCTCTCATAAATGAATGCTAGCTTTGAATCTTTAGACATGTGTGTTTCAATTGGAAAATCCATAGAGATTAAAAAACTAGTAAGGGGCCATAGAGTGGGGGGCTTCATGGTAGGCGAGATAGAATGTTTCGATATAAAAGGCGAAGAGGGAATAATGGAATAGGAAGGGTTAAGTGGAGTGAGGAATGGGTGAGCAGGACAGAGGAGGGAGTATAAGGAGGGATAACTAACCTAAAGGCCTTTTGAAAAAGTCACATGGAAGCATACTACTACAGAAGTTTCTTTAAATATATACATGTAATATAAAAGTTTAAATTGGCTGGGCATGGTGGTGTATGCCTTTAATCCCAGCACTTCTGAGGCAGAGGCAGGAGGATCTCTGTAAGTTTGAGGCCAGACTGCCTGGTCTACATAGTTCCAGACCAGCTGGGGCTACAGGAAGACTCTGTCTCAAAAAGACTGGAAAAAAAAGAAGTTTAAATTGAGTTACCCTATAATGGGGGAACAACAATGCCCCTACCAGACATTACAGACTAATAAATTAAAAGCCCAGTGTCAGAAATGGACTCCCACTTTGGGAGTTGTTGAACAGGGGCATCTCGAAAATACTGGCTGTTGCCACTGATTGCTCTTGGTTAGCTTCCAGAACTTGACAGTAAGACCCTATTGCTGAAGACACTACATATGAAAGTTGTAGAACAAACAAGGAGAAATCAAGCTGATATTGACTTCAAAGTTTCATCTTTACTGGCCCACCCACACACCCACTGTGGACGCCACCCACCAGCCAGCAATCCCACCAGCAGCAGAGTGATCCTGGCCCTCAGTTCCTGCATGGTCAGCTGAGTGTCCTGGCTCTCAAGTGGTGGTGATACCTGGGCTTAATCCTGGCATCTCAATGCAGTCCCAACAAAGGTAGAGATACCCCCCAGTCATCCCAACAGTGGCCAGTGAGTTATGGAAGGGGTCAGGCAGTCACATGTCTGACAGCTAAAGAAGCAGCTGAACAGTTCCAAAGCTGCTAGGGCAGAGAGGCAAGAAAACAAAATGAGAGACAATGAGAGAGAGAGACAGACAGAAACAGAGAGAGACAGAGAGCGAGCAGCCCTCATTCCCAGAAAAGCACAAAGAGCTGTCAAGTCTTCAGTTCAAGGGTCTCAGACCTCAGGCTGAGAGCCTTAAAACTGGCTGCTGCCAAGGGTCAAAGGTCCTGATTCCAGAGGACTGTACTGGAATTGGAACGCTAGAGGGTGCTGTTGCTGCTGTTTCTACCACCTACCTCCTGCTGGCGCCAAAGCTGCTAAAGATCCTCATCAGTAGAGCTTCTTGCCTGTCCATGATTCCATCCAGAGCAAACCCGCAGGCTGCTGGTTGGCCACACATTCAGTTATGACACTACCCTCCTGGTCACTCTCCACTGCTCCCACTGTTTGAATGCTCCAGTTTACAACTTTGTGCTGTTGTGTTCTCAGGAGGTAAACTTCCTGCATGTCCCAGTAAATATATAGCATATATATTATATATACATATACAATGCATATATGAATATGATATCTCATATCAAAGATTATATGATATATCTTTTATGTATAATCTTTTTTTCTCTTACCATAATACCTTATGTCTCAGCAGCAATTTGTACACGACTTCAAACCACTTAGCATGACTTTCTGAGCACAAGGTTGTGTATAGAGATATTGTACCAGCTAACAAAAAAACAAACAAAACATGTTCAGGATTGGCTGGAGCACCTCTAAGGAGTGTGCAGCACTCCAGAGGCATAGCACGCCTGCTGTGTTGGAGGTATACAGCCTACTTCACCTCCAGTCCTCACTGGAAGGTTCTGAGTTGAGAAATGTAGGCTGTCAAGAAATGCAACACTTCGGGATGATTAGAAATAGGGGTGTAGTAGTTCTTAAGGTCTGGTGAATGAGTGTGCTCAGAGGAGGGGAAAATTGGGAGATAAGGTCTGTATAAGAGGAGAACTTGGAAAACAACAATGACAAAGCCAGGCATGACGGCACAGGCCTTTAATCCCAGCACTTGGGAGGCAGAGGCAGGTGGATCTATATGACATGGAGGTCAGCCTAGGATGGCCTACATAGCAAGTTCCAGACTGGCTGGGGCTATACACAGTAAGACTCTCTTGCAAACAAACAAACAAAGAAACAAATAACAACCCCTCCCCCGAAAAAAACATGATGAGATGGAATAATGGAAGTGTTTAAGATTACATTAGCTGGCATATATATTGAGTCCTTTCTAAGAGTCACTTCTACCCAGCAATGTAGAAGAAGTCATAAGTTCCTTATCTGTGGAGGAATTCATTTAGAGCAAAGTTGTTACTCAGAGGGATGCTGTTGATGAGATTTGCATCTGTTGTAGAACTGGATTTTTTTTGTGTGTAATCTCTAGTACCTTCATGTTCTGTGAGTTTCCTTTAACTTTACCTCTGCATATATTTGCCTAGGTTAGCCACAAAGTTGTTTTCTATTGACATGAGCTCAGAGATGGTCACAGTTTATCAGAAGCATGTGGTAGTGAGTTCTTTAAAATGCTTTCTATTCTTAGCATCAATGTGATTTTATCTGCAGCTTAAGATTTTACTTATTTTTATATGTATTAGTCTTTTATATATGTGCACCAAATGTGTGCAATAAGAGGCCAGAAGAGGACTTTGGATCTCCTGGAACTAGAATAACAGACAGTTGGGAGCCACCACCTAGGTACTGGGGAATGAACCCAGGTCCTCTGAGGGAGCAGCAAGTGCTCTTAATGGCTGAGCCATCTCTCCAGCCCCACAGCCCATATTTGTGAAACATAATACAGCATTTTATACAAAACCATCTTATTTCCAAAAAAATGGTGCCCAAAATGCTTTAATAAATACATTTGTACCAATTTGCACAGCTATTAAATAACTGACAAAAATGTTAAGATTCTATTCTCTCTCTCTCTTTCTCGCTCTCTCTTGCTCTCTCTCTCTCCTACATTTTAGGAATATAATGTAAGAATTTACAACTGTTGTATAAACCTGTTGTATGAACAGGAAAACAGGACTGTACAGCAGACATCTCTGCCTCTGTCCGCACACAACTGCCAGTCTCCCTGAATCACCTTCATCCAAATCTGGCCCAAAGTACATCTGGTGTAGAAACACACACACACACACACACACACACACACACACACACACACACACCTTGTGTCAGCAGAGGGCAAGGAAGACTCAGATTATTTGAGATAAGCCATCCTTAGAGATACTGGGGCCTGCATGAGGGGACCAGATGATCTTTTTAAGTAGGAGGAAGCTAGAACAGCTCTGAGGACAGAAGGCAAAAGGAGAAAGGATGCAGGTATGTGGTTCCCCAGTATTCCTCACTGAACACTGATTGGGCCTTGCTAGATCTATTGATACATAGTGCCTAACTTAAGATCTGATCAGAAGTTATCAGAAGCTGTTTAAATGAATTAATTAAAGCAGTAGCTAGCATTACTGAAGATTTTCTTAGGAGGTAGTTCCTTTTACTATTTTTAAATTCTTCTTTATTTTCATGTGTATGAATGTTTTGTCTGCATGTATGTAAGTGTACCTGTGTCATGAAATGCCTGCAGAGGGCAGAAGAGGGCAGAAGAGCCCCTGGAACAGGAGTTATACAGTTGTTAGCCACAACATGGATGTTGAGAAACAAACCTGGATTCTCTGCAACAGCAGCCAGTGTTCTTAACTGCTGAGCCAGCTCTCGAGCCCCCCCTTTTGCTATTTTTAACATGTATTATCTCATTTATTATTTCCAACTTTAGTGAGTAGGAACTACACTCATTTCTATTTCCCATATGAGGGATAGAATATTAAATTCAACTTGCCCAATGCCAAATAAGGAGTAAGGGACTGTGGTGGCTAATATTGTCAGCTTGATGAGCTCTAGAATCCCTTAGAAGACAAACACACGTGAGGGAATATCTAGATTAGGTTCATTGATATGGGAAGACCCATCTTAACTGGGAAGGACCATTTCCTGGGTGGGGATCCTGGACTGTATAAAACAGAGAAAGTGATCTAATCATGCATTCACGTCTCTCTACTTCTTGAGTGTGGATGCAAAGTGACCAGCTGCTTCAAGCTCCTTTTGCCTTGACTTCCCTGATGGACTGTACCTTGAGCTATAAGCCAAGATAAACTCTTACCTCCTTGAGTTACTTTCATCAGAGTATTTTATTTCAGCAACAGAAAAGGAAACTAAGATGGAAACAGAACCAGAGTGTAAGCCGAGGCAGCGTGGCTTGGTCATCTGGATATTTTCCCACTTACCATGTAGCGTGGCCAGAGGGAGGAGGAGGGCAGGGAGTCAGCTACTAAGGATGTGGATGTGAGGGGAGGACTGAACAGAAGAACAGCTCTGTCTGTGAGACCATTAAGAGGCAATCCAGAATTAAACTAATCTCCTCCTCCTTCCCCTCCTCCTCCTCCTCCTTTTTCTTCTCCTCCTCCTCCTTCTTCCTACTTTTACCACAGGAGAATACAGTAAGGCAGGCATTCCCTCGCCAGATGCAGGTGTTTCAACTTTGAACTTTCCAGTCTCTAGAACTGAAAGAAATGGCTTTATTATCTTTTTCAATTTATTTTTATTTTATTTTTATTTTTTACGTATATGAGTGTATTGCCTGCATGTGTATAAATGCACCTGTGCAATGGCCCTGGAGGTCAGAAGAAGGCATTGGATCCCCTTGGAATTGGAGTTATAGACAGTTGCTAGATGCCATGTGGGTGCTGGAAACCCATTTGGGGTCCTCTGCAAAAATAGTCTGTGCTTTTAACTGCTGAGTCATCTCTCCAGCCCCGTAGAAATGTCTTTATTCTTTCTTACTCAGTCTCTCGCATTCTATATATATTTTGAAAAATAAGTGACTACTGAAATCTATTTTAAATTCAACTCCTGCTTCCATTTAAAATAAGCAGCAACAGTTTCTTGTTATGAGATGTTGCAAACCACCTCCCTTAAAATATACAAGCATTCTACTCTTTGTAAAAAAATGTTTCCTACTTTTGAAGTTTCGGAGTTTCTCCCCACATTCCCTTCACCATACCAGACCCACGAAGGATGGACTCCTCAGGTTCTGAGAAAGCCTACCCACTTATGCTCCCAATTTTCTTCCTCAAATAGAAAGAAAGAAGAGCTGGGCAGCTTCCACATTTGCTTAATTTTTATGCTCAGAGCTCATTCATCTGGCATCTGTGATACTCTGTACCAGGCACTCTTCTAACAGCTGGGGGTAGGGACACACGCGAAGCAATGTCTCTTTTTGGATGCTTTTTATATTTCAGTATGGTAGATTCCGTGGAAAAAATAATAAAGCAATGGACGGGGATAGCATCAAAAAGTCTGGGAATGATGGTTTTTAGAGGGAACAAGGAAGTCCTAGTAGATCTTAGAGAAGAGAGCCATGTAGGTATCTGGAGGGTAGAAGGAAGCACTCTCCTCTAATACAGACATTTTCAGGTGAGGCTTGTGCTTGAGGAATTCTAGAACAGTAAAATGGGTAATGTTACAAGTGTGCTTTAAACAGGTCCCAGAGGAAAGCAACGGGAGAGGGCATTAGTAAAAGGTGAAAGATTTACAGGACCTGAGGAGAAACCAGAGTAGACAGGACATTAGAATGGTGGCCCAAGCCCCTCATGTAGAGTCTTAGGGAACCTAGGAAGGACTTTGCATTTCATTCCAAGATATATGGGAGACAAGCAGTAAGAACAGGAATAACATGATCTGAAAAGTTAAAAGCATCGCTCTAATGGCCTATTAGTGGGTTACAGAGGCCAAAGTAGAAGCAAGGAGATTAGGTAGTGTTGAAAGTGATGAGGATGATTGTATTCTGGATGTTTTTCCAAGGTAGAATTTATAAGTTGGCGTTATTTTACTGCAATGAAATGCCTAAAGCAATTAACTTTAAAAGACAAAAGATTTACTTAGCTCATGATTCTAGAGAATCCAATCAAAGATTAGGCAGTATTGTTGTTTGGGGCCTCTCAGAAAGGTTCCATATGGCAATGTCGGAAAGTGTATGGTGTTGCGAATTGCTCACAATCATGAGCCAAAAATGATGGCTAACTTTGTTTTCTGCCCCTATCTAGAAGCCTTTGAGAGGGAACTGACACTGATTCTAGCCACTCCAACAGCTATCAACGTGCCTGAAAACAACTTCTGACTCCATCACTCTTGAGTCCAGCCTTGGCAGAAAAATGAGGGATGCTTTTGGAAGCTCTCATCAAGAAAGTCCAATGGACTCTGATATGAACATTTGAAATTTATCCTGTTCTGACTTTCTTTTCTGGTTCCCTGTCTAGAACTTGTAATGTTTACTACTCTTGTCTTTACTTCTCCTTCACATCTCCTATTCACCAGTCAAGGACTTTCTTTTCTCCCTACAAATAAAAGTTATGCAATGTGGGAGTCTTTGAGACAGACCCACTGAAGGGGTACCTCAGTTGCCTCACTCTGCGTCCCAGTTCCCTATCGGCAATTTGGGTAACCTCTGCATACACATACAATAATAAAATATTTTAAAAAACATCCCAAGGAAAAGTAGCCAGTTTCTTGGCTAAAAATCAAAATGTCCTTGGGCCTCTTAGCAATGTACTCTGTTCCAAAGGCCAAAAATGTCAAAAGTATTTGGGAGCTTTTATCTAATCCCTAAAAGATTTTAGGGTTACCTCTTCAGAGGAGGGAATGTTAGAGTAGCCAAAAGCCCCATTAAAAAAAGAAAGAGTACATGAAGTTGTCAGAAAAAAGTGATGGGGAGATATGGGAGGAGTTGGAGGGGAGGGAGTGGGCATGGATTTGATCAAAACACCTTATATGTATACATGAAATTCTCAATAAATTTTTTTAAGTTAAAAAAAAAGGAATACCAGGGTCGTACAATTCTCTTTGAAAGATTTGAATTCTCCAAGGCCTAAGGACCTCCCATAAGGCCTCACCTCTAAAGAATCATGGCATCTTGCAACATACACAGAGAGACCTTTGGGGGACATGCTCCATCTTCAAATTAAAGCACAGATCCAGTGGAGTTTGTTGATGGGTGACTGTGGTATTAAGGGAAATTACAGTTTTCTGGCTTGAAAACCTGAGGGACTGTGGTGCAGTTTACAGAGACAGAGAAGACATCTTTGGTGGAAGAGGAGGTTCAGAGTAAGAAAGAGAGAGTTACGTTTGGTACATGTGAAGCTTAGATGCCTGATAAACCTCCAGATGGAGATGCTGAGGGGAGGCTGTATATACAAGATTTACATTTAAGAAAGAGAAGTAAAAAGTGTGCCAGATCCTTGTGCAGGATAAGATGACCTAAGAAATTAGGAGAAAGAAATGATTATGTTTAAGACTGAACCTAGAAAGATTTCAATATTTATAGGTAGGAGAGATTTTCAATAGATAGCAGAAGAGATCGAGACAGTAGAGTCATGTGGGTAAGAAGGTATGGTGGTCAAATGCTGCTAGTAAGACTGGATTTTTCAACTGGATTTTTCAAAGCAGTTTGCTTTCTATTTTAGCTCAGGCTTTCTATTTTAGAAAGATAGTCCTTGAGGGGACACCTCAGGACTTTTCACTGACATCATTTGACTCCATCCAGGCCCCTTCTCTTTTCATAATTCTCTCTACAGCTTCCAAAGTACCTTGGTTTAGTCATTTACAAGAACAAGGAAAGCTGTGACCTGAAGCAGAAGAATGATATTGCTTGGATAAGAATGAAATATTTGCTTCCAAACCACCTCTGGGTTAGTTCTATAGAACAGCTTTTCTCCATCTGCATTCTGTTTGTCAAGATTTTAAGACTTAAAATCACATTTTATAATACCCATTATTTCCACCATTGACGTGGTTGTACTTGTATGGTACAAAAAGGAGAAGCACTTAATAATACAAATATTATAAGATTTACAGTCACTTTGGGGGGGAGGGTTCTTGTCCTGTCTTTGCTAGTAAAATGCTGTGTGTCTTTTGGAAAAACACATCTCTGGCTCTTAATTGAACTAGGTCAAGATTAGAAAATAAGTGTCAACCTGTGATCCAAGTTAGAAATATATCTAGGTAGATTTTATGGAAGATGGTAGATGACATACAAACATTATCTGCTAGAATCCCTAAGAAACAAACTGGGTAAAATTGGATGACAGCTATTTGAAAAGGTGAAGAATCTCTAGTTTAAGGTCCCCATCTCTCACCCTGCACAAAATTCAACTCCAAATGGATCAAGGTCCTCAACATAATACCTGATACCTTGACGTTGATAGAGGAAAAAGTAGAGAATACGCTGGAACTTATAGGCACAGGGAAAGACTTTCTAAACAGGAACCCCTTAGTGCAGGCGTTAAGGCCAACAATGGACAAATGGGACCTCATGAAACTAAAAAACTTCCTGTAGCAAAGGACACCATCATTTGAGTGAAGAGGCAACCTGCAGAATGGGAAAAAGATCTTTACCAGCTGCACATCTGACAGAAGGTTAATATCTAGAATATACAAAGAACTAAACATCTAAACATAAAAAATTAAAAATTGGGACAGAACTAAACAGTTCTCAAAAATGAGGGGCTAGAGAGATGGCTCTATGATTAAGAGCACTGATTGTTCTTATAGAAGACCCAAGTTCGAATCCCAGCACCCACGTGGCAGTGAATAACTGTCTATAACTCCAGTTTCAGGGGATCTGACTCCCTCTTCTGACCTCCACTGGCATTTCAGGACACAGGTGCACTTATATACATGCAAGCAATACACTCATTCACATAGAATAAAAATAAGTGTTTTTTAAAAGAAATGCAAATGGACGAGAAATATTTATTTATTTTTATGTGTGTGAGTGTTATGCCTGTATAAGTGCACCCGAGTCGTGCAGTGAAGATGGAAGATAGATTAGGGCATTGGATGCCCGGAACTGGAATTATAGATGGTTTTTAGCCACCATGTGGGTGCTGGGATTTGAACCTGTGTCTTCCGCAGGAACAGCCAGTGCTTTTAGCTGCTGAACCATCTCTCCAGCCCCCAAGAATTTTGTTTAATGTTCAACATCTTTAGCCATAGGGAAATGCAAATTAAAACTACTTTGAGATTTCATCTTAATCCAGTCAGAGTGACTAAGAGCCAACAAAATCAAATGATGAGAAATGATGGTGCAGATGTAGGGAAAGGAGAGCACTTATTCACTGCTGGTGGGAGTGCAAACTGGTACAGCCACTATAGAAATCAGAGTGGAGTTTCCTCAAAAAGCTAGAAATAGATCTACCACATGATCCAGCTATACCACTTGTGGGTGTATATCCAAAGGGCTCTGTATCCTACTAAAGAGATACCTGAATGTCCATGTTCAATGATGCTCTATTCTCAGTAGCCAGGAAATGAAACTTAGATATCCATCAGCTGATGAATGGATAATGAAAATATGGTACATTTACACAATGGAACTTCATTCAACTGTTAAGAAAGACAAAATTATGAATTTTTCAGGTAAATGGATGTAGCTGCAAACAATTATCCTGAATGAGGTAACCCAGACCCAGAAAGACAAATGTCACATGTTCTCATAAGTGGAAGCTAACTTTGACTCTTTAGATATGTGCTTCAGTTGGAAAATCCATAGAGACCAGGAAACTAATAAGGGGTCATTAGAAGGACAGAATTCATGGGAGGGAAGATAAAATGAAGTGATATATAGGGGAAGATGGGAATATGGAATAGGAAGGATTAAGTGGAGTGTGGTATGGGAGAGCAGGGTAGAAGAGAGAGTAGAAGGAGGGGTAACTAAAGCCTTTTGAGAAAGTCATACGGAAACCTACTACTGTCGAAGTTTCTTAAAATACATATATAAAAAGAATTTAAATGGAGTTACCCTATAATAGAGGGGAAAATCCCTTACCACACATACAGCCTAGTCAAGAAACCCAATTCCAGAAATGGGCTTCCTCTTTAGGAGTTGTTGACCAGGGATGTCTCATGGATCCTCAAACAATACTGCCTATTGCCATTGTTGGTTACTCTCTGGAACTTGACAATAAGACTCTACTGCTGAAGACAGTACATGTGTCAGTCATAGAACATGGAGAGATCAGGAGGGTGTTGACCTAAAAGCTTCATCTCTACTGGTTAGCTCTCACAGAGCTGGAAGTGGCTATGCAAGCTACCAGAGGAGAAAAGTAATCAGTCTTACCCACAATGAACCCTGTGAGCTACAATAATGACTAGCCTGGCAAGATATGCCCACTGGTACAATAGTGGCATAATGTTGTGGAAATCGCTTCACTATTGCTGTAATAAAACACTGATCAAAACAACTTGGGAAGGAAAGCATTTATTTCACCTTATAGCTTGCAGTTTATCATCGAGGGGAGCCAGGGTAGGAGCTCAGGGCAGTAACCTGGAGGCAGGAACTGAAGAGACCATGCAAGAACATTGTTTACCGGCTTGCTCCTCTGGCCTTGGCTCAGCCTGTTTTTTACACAAACCAGGACCACCTGGCACTACCCACAGTGGACTGGGCCCTCCTGCATCACCCAACAATCAAGAAAATACCTCACAGATATGTCTGAAATGTCAGTTCAGTAGAAGCAATTCCCCAGCTGAGGTTTCTTCTTCCCAAGTGTGTCCAGTTGACAACTAAAGCTATCCAGCATAATAACCAATCACTTTCTGGTTGGATAGAAGGCCTATTTCACAAGATGGAGCCCATAGTTGGCCCTGTTATCAGGGCCAAGAGCCTGCGGCTAGATAGGTCATAGCCATAAGGGAGAACCTACTACTATTATTCTGCTGGGTAGACATAGTATTAAATCAACTCCTAATGACTTATCATTATACCCATAGATTAGTGCATCTCTCTCACCAGAGAAGCTTCTTTTTAATGGTGATTAGCACAGAGACCCTCTACTTGTCAATGTTGAGAAAAAGAAACTGCAGAATATTCAGCCCTAAATGGGACATCAATATTACATCCCCCCACCAATGGCTTGGAGAGAGTCTTGGAAGATGGGCAAAAAAGATTGTAAGAACCAGAAGTGGTGGATGAATATAAGGAAGCAGTGTTTTCCAGACACAACAGGGCGGATACACAAATAAACCTAAGATGGTTGTGACAGAATGCACTAGACTTGTGCAATTCCAGGCCAGACAAAAACCAAGCAGAGAGAGTGGAGCACAAGCCTAGATGAGGTGCTATTGGCAATTGATAGCTACTGGGAGAGGGAGAGTCAGTTTTTTCAAGGGTATGATGCTGGGTCCATTAACTAGGTTCCAGGGGATGGACCCATACTCAAGAGCCTTTGAGGAACACAAGTTGGACTTGACAAGCCTTTAGGAAATAGAGGACATGAAGCAGGGACTGGGGAGGTAAGGGTGGGTCTGAGAGGAGGTAGGGGAGGGGGTCTGAATATGATCAAAATACATTGTATGAAATTCATAAAGAATCAATAAAAAATATTATTTAAAATCTCTAGTTTAGTAGAAAAGTAAAATAGAAAACTCTACAAAGAAGAACAAATGAAAAAAGAGTTTTTCCCAAATGGAGTGATATATCTGAGGCGTTCCAGACTCCTAGTGAGAGGGAATGAATGAACAAAGCCACGCTTAAGACATAGAGCCTCAGGACTGTTGGCAACACACTCTGTTCCAAAGGCCAAAAATGTCAAAAGTATTTGGGAGCTTGTATCTAATCCTTAAGAGATTTTAGGGTTACCTCTTCAGAGGGGGGAATGTTAGAGTAGCCAAAAGCCCCATAAAAATAAATAAGTGAAAGAAGAAAAAAAGAAAAAGAAAAAAGTGATGGGGAGATATGGGAGGTCCTGGAAGGGAGGGAGTGGGCCTGGATTTGATTGAAACGTCTTATATGCATGTATGAAATTCTCAAAGTTTTCGCAAAAGTTAAAAAAAAAAGACATAGAGCCTCAGAAAATCTGCACTGTATTCTCAGTAACAGACATCTTTTTTTTTTTTTTTTTTTTTTTTTTTTCCAACGCTTGTTGTTGTTGAGACAGGGTCTCCCTGTTGCCCAAGCTGGCCTCCATCTCATAGAGACCCACCTGCTTCTTGCCTCCTGAGTTGCTGGGATCAAAGGCCTGCTGCCACTACACCCAGCTTTCATTGTCTTTTTTTTTTTTTTTTTTTGTACGAGTGTATTGCCTGCATGTATGAGTGCACCCGTATTGTGGTATTGTGCGGTGCCGCAGAGGTCAGAAGAGGGCTTCGGATTCCCCTGGAACTGGAGTTAAGGACGGTTCGTAGCTGCCATGTGGGTGCTGGGAATGGAACCCGGGTCCTCTGCAAGAGCAGTCAGTGGTCTTAACCGCTGAGCCATCTCTCCAGCCTCCATTGTCTTTTTAGAAAAAAATGTATTCTTTGACAGTTTTGTACATGAATATAGTGAAATTTACTCATTTTCATCCCCACACCTTGTCTCATCTGCCCGCCTACCACTGCTGAAACCCTGAAATCCTCCTTCTTCCCAAGAAGTTCGCCTCCAACTTTTTTATGTGTGACCCACTGAGTTTAATTAGGGTTGCTTGCCGTGAGTATGAGTGAATTTACATGTGCTGCTTGGATACACCACTTGAAGAAAATGACACCCCCTCTCCAACCCGCCATTAACTGCCAATAGTCCCTCGTGGTTTCGGGGAGAATGGAGAGATGATTCAGCTCTTAGCTGCTGGGAGAGGGAGTTTTCTTTGAGGGTGTGATGCGGGGTAGGATGTGATGCCCAGACTTCAGGTGATGGACCCACACCCAAGAGCATTACAGGAACACAAATTTGATATGATAGGCCTTTT
>NW_008344599.1:65130-76196 GCF_000622305.1 Nannospalax galili | reverse complement strand
TCAGGAAGCAGTATTGGTTCCCCAGGTGTCTGGGGCCCCAAGACTAGGAATGGCACAGGGCCCAAACTAGGAGTATAGAACGGTGGGAGGGATGGAAGGGGGAATGTGGCTTAGGGAGTCCCGGCTCGGAGAGCGCTATAGACTTACCCCAAGAGGCCTGAGGATAGTAGTCATGATAGGCCTTTAAAAAAATATATTTTATTATTTTTATTTTACATTTATGCATGTATTGCCTGCATATAGGTAAGTGCATCCATGTCATGCAATGCGAGGAGGACAGGAGAGCTGCGCTATAGACTTACCCCAAGAGGCCTGAGGATAGTAGTCATGATAGGCCTTTTAAAAAATATATTTTATTATTTTTATTTTACATTTATGCATGTATTGCCTGCATATAGGTAAGTGCATCCATGTCATGCAATGCCCGAGGAGGACAGAAGAGGCTGTTGGTTCCCCTGGAACTGGAGTTACAGGCAGTTGTTAGCTGCCATGTGGGTGCTGGGATTCAAACCGGGTCTTCTGCAAGGACAGTGTTCTTAACTGCTGAGCGCTCTCTCCAGTCCATGATAGACCTTTGTAAAAAGAAAAATAGGGGGCTGGAGAGATGACTCAGTGGTTAACAGCACTGGCTGCTCTTGCAGAGGACCCAGATTTGATTCCCAGCATCTACATGCTGGCTAACAAACATCCATAACTCCAGTTCCAGGGGATCTGATGCCCTCTTCTGACCTCTGTAGGCACCATACAACATGGATATACTTACTTGCATGTAGGCAAAACACTCATACACATAAAATAAATATAAATAAAAATTTTAAATCAAAAGGAAATAAAAAAAATTAATGCAACTGGAGATAATCATATTAAGTGAATTAAGCCAACCTCAGAAAGATAAATACCATATGTTTTCTCTCATATATGATTTCTATACTTTATGTAAATACATAAAATTAGGTTGTAAATATAACATGAAAAAAGAGACTGTTTAGGGGACTATTAGAGGGGGAAGAAGGGAGCAATGAGAAGATATATTGTGTGGAATATATGTGTGTGCAAAATATCATTATGTAATACAGTACCATGTACAATAAAAATTGAAATAGATAATAAATAAAATGAGCAAAGACTAGAATAAACATTTCACCAAAGAAGATATTTGAATAGCAAGTAAGCATATGAAAAAATATTTAGCATTTAAGGAAACCTGAATTAAAGCCACAATAAAATATCACTATATGCCTATTAAAATAGCTAAAATAAAAATGCTTACTGTGCCAAATGCTGACAAGAATAAGGAGGAATTAGATTTATTTCTCATTAAATTGCTGATGGGAAAGTTAAATATTACAGTCACTCTAAAAAACGGTTTAGCAATTTCTTCTAAAACAAAACCAAAACCAAGCCAAAGTGGCTGTGGTGATCAACACCTACAGAAGGCTCACAAAGTCAGAGGCCAGTCTAGACTAGATCATGAGCTCAAGAGTTCCAGCCAACTCGGCCTACACTATGAGGAAACCCTGTTTCAAAGAAAATAAAAGTAAACACATATTTACCACATGACCCAGAAAACACATGCCTTTGCATTTAACCCAGAGAAATTTTTTGCTTCTTATATTTGAAGATCTGTAATTAGCAGTAAAAAAGGAAACAAAAAAATCCAAATCGTTTCTCTTTACTGTGACTCCACTTTTGGTCACTAAATTGTCATGGCTGGGTTTTCCCCATAGAAAGCAGTTCTCCAGGTCCCTGCAGGCACCAACTACATGTCCTGTAATTCACTTGATTTTGGTATTATCTGGAGATATAGCAGATCCCATAGATTAAGGGCTCAGTTCTACAAGACACCTTCCCATTTAGATGGGAACACACTGCCTCTTAGATGCCACTTCCAACTGGGAGGTCTTAAAGCTACTCAGTTCTGCCAACTTGTTTACTAGTCAAGTTCCCACAACTTCTACCTCAGATTTTATCATGTACTGGACTAGCTACAGAACTCAGAGAAACAGATTTACTGGTTTATTGTAAATGATGTTACAAATGATACTGCTGAATAGTCGAATGAAATAAGCCTAGGCAAGGTCCAGAAGGCTCTGGGAACACAGGAGCTCCTTCCCATATGTGGATCTGTTCAACATTCCAGAAGTGCTCTGAGTCTCATATCTTAAGGATTTTTATGGAGGCTTCACCAAGCAACATAATCAATTGGTAATTCAATCTCTACCCCTTCCCTGTCCTTTCTAGAGGATGGGTGATAGTTCTAAGCTTCTAATCACAAATTAGTCCTCTGGTCACCAGTCATCTTTCTGAAACTATTCAAGAGCCACTCAAGAGGTCATCTCATTACAGTCAAGGATGCATCTCTCTCTCGGGAAATTACAAGGATTTTAGGAACTCTGTGCCAGAAACTGTGGCCAAATCCAATGTACATTTGTTATGGCATAGTATCATAAGCAATGTGTACATTTATAATTTTTTGGCTTTCCTACCAAATTTATTGCTTTATCATTATGAAAGTTCCCTGTTTGTGCTGTTGTTTAAAGTTTACCTATTTGGGTCTGGAGAGATGGCTCAGTGGTTAAGAGCACTGACTGCTCTTACAAAGGACCCGGGTTTGATTCCCAGACCCCACATGGTAGGTAACAACTGTCTGTAACTCCAGTTCCAGGGGATCTGACACCTTCTTCTGACCTCTGCCAGCATTGCACTACACGGGTGCTCTTACATACATGCAAGCAATACAGTCATACACATAAAATAAAAATAATAAAGTT
This sequence comes from Nannospalax galili, assembly GCF_000622305.1. Lineage (NCBI taxonomy): Eukaryota > Metazoa > Chordata > Mammalia > Rodentia > Spalacidae > Nannospalax > Nannospalax galili. The sequence continues at coordinate 73,425 of NW_008344599.1, read as the reverse complement.
TACCTATTTGAAGAACCACTTCATCCTTCTTATGTCTAGTGGCTGAATGATATGTTTTTATCTATTTAAGCACATCTGGATTTTCTTCTCTTTTTTCCAAAAACAATAGGATTTTATTTGGGTCTTAGGAATTGCAGTTGAGGAGATACAGATTCCCATGGCTCTGGAGGAAAGCAGAGGAAGTGGGAGCTTACATAGCCTGCCAAATATAAAGAGAGCTGGGTGTGGTGGCACACTCCTTTAGTCCCAGCACCTGGGAGGCAGAGGCAGGTGGATCTTTGTGAGTTCAAGGCCAGCCTGGTCTACATAGTGAGTTCCAGGACAGCTGGGGCTACAGGGAGACCCTGTCTCAAAAAGACCAAAAAAAAAAAAAAAAAAAAAAAAAAAAAAAAAAAAAAAAGGCAAGGGCTATGAGATGACTAGTCAGCATATATAGAACATAATGTCCATCAAACAGGAGTCCAAGTCCTCATGGTCGCCATCTTAAGCCTCTCCCACAATGTCATTGTCAGTCTCTTAAGAGATTTAGGTCAAAGAGTGGACATGACCAAAGTTTGAATTCTGGGCCCCAACTGGAATCCTGCTTAAAGTCTGGCCTCTGTATTCCTTTTTGTAGCCATCTTTCAATGTTGTTTTCTTTGCAACTTTCTTTTTCACCGTGTTAGACTTCATCCCTGTGGCAAAATACCTGACATGAACAACTTAAAGAAGGAAAGGTTGATTTGGACTCATGGTTTCAGGAATTCAGTCCACTGACACTTGGCACCATTGTTTCTGTGCTGTGGTGAGGCAGGACATGGAAGGACACTTGTACTAGAGCACAACAGCACACTTCATGGTAGAAACATACACAGCATGGACAGGCAAGAAAAGGTACACGCTTAGTGATCTGCTTCCTCTAGTCAGACCCCACTCCCCAGTAACCATCAATTATGAATCCATCAATGAATGAATCCATTCATGAAGTTAGAACCTGCACCATCCAGTCACTTCCCAAGAGCCCATCAGCTCCCAGTGTGTGAGCCCTGAATGAAGACCTCAGCATACCTGGTTACCTGCCCATTTTCCAGACTTCAGCCTTACTATATACTCTTTACAGCTCTACCTTTAGTGCTTTTCTCCCGAAGTCTGGCAAGCTGGACCATTTAGTCACCTAAAATTCACATTAGTCATGACTCCCACCTAGAACTCTTTGAAGGACGCCTACCATGGGATTGTCACCCAGCGCTCTGTTTCACCAACTTCCTGTCTTCCATTGTCAGCCCCTCATCTGTATCTTTAAAGTGTACCTCTTGAAGACTAGAAAGCTCAGTCTTGGTTTTTTTAAAATCCATTTTAATAATCTTTGCCTTTTAATTGAATGTTTAGCCCATTTATACTTACTATAATAATTAATGTAACTGGATATGGGTCTATTGCCTGTTGCTTTCTTATTACTTTGTTTCACCATTTTTCTTTTCCTCGTATTTAAAAAAATATTAGAATTTTTTAATCCAATTTTAGTGCCTCTGTTGAAATTTTAATCATGTACATTTGCATTATTTTCTTTGTAATTTGTCTTCATCAGCAATTTGGATATACTTTTCAATGAAGCACTTGAGTCTCTGATTTTTATTGATATGGAGGACTTTACATATTACAAATCCTCATTGGGTATAAGCATTGCAAATATCTTCTGCCACTCTATAACATGCCTTTTTATTCCCATAATAGTTTCTTTTGAAGAAGCTTTTAAGATTTACTATTTTATTATTTTCATTTTTATTTATGTATGTACCTATATGTGTGTGTATGTCACATGTATGGAGGTGCTCTGGGATGCCAGAGGAAGGTGTTGGTTCCCCTGAAGCTGGAGTTACAGGTGGTTGTTAACTACCCTATGTGGGTGCTGGGAACCAAACTCATGTCTTCTGGAAGAGCAGCAAGTGCTCTTAACCACTCAACCATCTCTTCAGCTCCAAAAGAACTTTTTTATTTTGTTGTCATAAACTCTAACCTCGCAATTTCTCAACTATAAAATAGGATATATAATAGTATTCCATTTATTGGGTTTTTATGAAAAAATAAAGGAGTATATGTAAATAAAGGAGTTGTGTAATCAGCACAATTCCTGTTGCTTAGAAAAGTTCAAAAAATATTATCTCCCTTTTAGCCTCCCTGCCCCCATCTATTTCCTGTTTCTGAGAGGTTATGTGGTGAAGCAAAAAAGAAAAGAAGGGGAGACCGTATATACTTAAAAATTTCTACATAAGTGTATAAGTCCCTATTTGTAATAGAAAAATAAGAGCTCTACAATTCATTTCTTCCCTCCTTTGGAAATCTTTTACTCTATATGAAGCAGTTTAAGATGACTGACTCTGATTTGTCAATCCCATGACTCCTCCTACTTTCTTTTCAGTGATCAGAGACGTACGCTGCATCAGAGTGAAGTTGGTCCATTTTATTGACTGACAACCAGAAAACAATATGGCTGGTTTTCCAACATCCATCATCCTCACCTCTCTCCTCTGCCAGATCACAGGTGAGTTTGAACATATTCTCTTCCAATCTCCTGACTGTCTTCCCCATCCTGAGGTGTATTTCCAGGCTCCTGGGTCCACCCTGGAGACTCTCCCTCATTTAGCATAGCTTTTTTACAAACCTCTGGTCTCTAGAAAGAAAGAGATTAGAAGGAGAAGAAAAGGAACAGCTCTGGGAACTAACTCCCTTCTGACTATCCCAGGGAAGGAAGGACTGACAGAGTGGTGCTAGGTTTAGGAGGTCTGTATTCTGATCCAGATTCTGCTATGAATTAAATGAGGAAACAACTTTAAAAGTAAAATTATACAAGTGTGTGCTTATTCATAAATATATTTTATTTAACTGTTTCTAAATATACTTAATTATGCATAAAAATAATATCTGTGGAAGGAACTATTTGAATCAGTCTTTACTTAGGAAACTAACTTATTATAGGTACTCTCTGTTTAGTCATATGGAGGACTGAGGGCTTTCACGCCCCTGTTACAGGTGTGATAGTTGTTGAAGATTTTACTATGCTGAGAATTTTCAAACTCTTGGGGTACCACCATGAGGTCCCTGTGGCTTGTCATAGCTGTTGCTCACATACACACTAAGCCTACCTGAAATGACTTGCCCTCAAACCACACAGCACTCTCCTTCCATTCCTCCTATCAGCAGACCACCCTAAGTGATGTGACTCTATACTGTCACTCCTCCTTAAAGCTTGCATTGTTAGGAAGCACCTGGCCCTAAGCAGGTGATCCTGAAACAGGCTGATCTTAAAAATTGCTCCCTGAACGGAAATGGTGATCAAAATTAGAACTTGAAGATGATGTGGGGGAGGTCATGTCAGGATTTTGAAAAGCCTCAGGTACCCACCTGAACCGTGTGCAACAGGGTATGGTATCTGCCTGCTGCTCTGCTCCAGTAGGCTGAGGGTGGTCTAGTGTTACATAATTGAAAGGAGTCAGAGATTGTCCTAGAACCTCCAGTGATAGGACAGTGGGAGGGGTCCTGACCCTGGAAAACAGCATCCTGATTTGACTTGGTAGCTGAATGACTGTGAGCAAGTAGCTCATCCCCCAAACTTTGCTTTTCTCATATGCATTACAGAAAATGAAATCCAACTTGCAGAATTATTGTGATGTTTTTAAATGAGATATCAAATGCAAATTAATTTTAGTAATAATAATCACAGTAGAAGCCCCTACTACCCCAAAGGTGTTTTTTGTGCAATTTCCTTACAAGTCTACAAGATGTATTATTATCCTTGTTTTATAGATAAGGAAATTTATGTTGGGAGAAGTCAAGTTTTATGGGCAACATCACACAACTATTAAGATGTGAAGCAGCGATTGAGTTTGCAAAGCTAGTGCCATCTTCATACACCAAACTTTCCAACCTAACATGGTACTTGACACCAGAAAGGTGTTCTGTAAATGTGTCTTTGAACCAAATCTTCCACAGTAAGAGCCAGATGGAATTTCTTCCTTCTCCAGGTTCTCAAGCCCAAGGTAGAGACTGGAAAGATCCTCAACAAGCAGGTAGCACTATTTTGGAGATGTGGTTGCACCAATAGGGTACCACTCTGGCCAGTCTGAGATGGGCCAAGGGACAGCACTCACAGCCTTGATATTCTCATCTGGAAAATTAGCACAATTATCTGTTTCACAAGTTTTATGATGATTAATCAACAGAATAGTTTTCAGGAAACCAAAAGAAAATTAAGATGAGTGATGGGGCATGGGGGAGCTGACAAACAGAAGAAACAGAGAGAAAGGAGTGGAAGACAAGTGATGGGCAGAGTGGGAGTGGGCTTCGGTGGGAATGTGGCAGGCTGAATGTGTCAGGAAAGGCAGGGGATCAGTTGGTGAGTTTCTGTTCTGTGTACGTCTCATATGGTATTGACTTACAATGCAGTTTTCAGGGGACATAGTAAAGGAGAAGTTGGCTAAAGGACAGCTCATTCCAAACCATTTGTTTTTGCTTTTTTAGGCAGTGGTTTTCACTTACAAAATGAAGCTTTACACAGAAACAAACACAGAAATGATGTTGCATATATTTGAAGCCTCTCTTATAGTGGACAGCTCCGAAGCCTCTGTCCCTCTGTTCTTTAGACCTCTTCCTTGGCTTTTCAGATACACTGAGGTCCTAAGAATACATGGGTGGCAAAGGGCACTGGGGAAATCTTGCCTTTAGAGGTTTGACTTCTCAACTCCCACATCTCCCTAACACTCTAAACAATAGCCTCCTCATCTGAGAAATGGGATGGAACTGAACTGCCTCATTCTGAAAATTCATCCCAGCTCTGAGATGCTCTGCTCTTGATTTCCATGAGGAGAGAACCTCAACATACTACTGTATTTGTGACATTCTGACATGAACACTGAGTGCCGGAGAGATACTTAAGGACTAGGCTAGCAAACAGGAGGTGGGCTTTGCAACCCCGGTCCCTTCTCCTGAAGTCTTCTTCCTAGGCCACCTTCTGGGGCTTTTGGCTACATTCATCATAGACCTTTATTGTAACTTCACTTCTTCATTCCACTCATCTTTTGACTTTCTTGGGGGTAAACATAATAAGAGGGGGAAGTGACAAGAGGAGAGGGAGGCGTCAAGAGGGAGGATTTGTCTCAGTCTGCTCTGGAGTACATCTCAGAGATGATGCGCCTAATGCTGAAAACAGCAGAAGGCAGAGGGTCTCCTTGGCCAGCCCTTCCTACCTCCATAGGCAGGTTGGCTGGAGGATGTACATTGGTACCTGAACCTGTGACCACTTGGCTGAGAAGTCATCCAAAGATTTTTGAAGAGATACTTTCTCACATTTTGCAGAAAGGAGACTGGAAAATGGGAAGCCTCCCCAAAGGCACTCTCTGCCCTGGTCTTTCACCTCCCACTGTCAGGCTGCTCTGTACTTCTCAAAACACTTTCAGATCCATATTCACACTTCAGCCTCCCCAAATTCCTGGCAAATGAAGGTGCTATTTTCCCCTATGAGATACCAGAAAACTGAAACCCAAAGTAGTAAATGTAAAAAGAACACACAGGTCCCTCTCTCCCCTCTCCTCCCCCCTTCCCCTCTCCTCCTCTCTCCCCCTCTCCTCCGCCTCCCCCTCCTCTCTTTCCTCTCCTCCCCTCTCCTCTCTTCTCCCCTCTCCTCTCTCTCAAGCTAGGATCAAACTCTGAGCCTCACACATACCAAGCAGGAGCTCTACCACTGAGCTACACCCTGCCACTTCTATGTGGCCTTGGAAAAGCCACTCAGTCCTGGTGCCCTTATTTATAAAGCAGATCATATTAACCCTTATCTCCTGAGGTTATTCTGAGGATCAAGAAAGATGAGCCCATTGAACTTTTTCCCAGAGTGATACGAAGTGTTTGTTTCTGGAATTAGGACTATGGAGGAACCAGAACAGAACCCAGGTCCCTTAACCTCCAGTTAGGACAAAAGCCCTTTCTCGGCTGTAGTATCCTGGCAGGAGGAGAGCTCAACATAATGCTTATAGATTGGCCATTGGCTAATCATGCCCAGTCACCATGGAGGTGAAATATTTCTTTATGAAATATTTGCAGGTTTTGAATAAGATTTATTTCAGATGCACAGAGAAGAGACTAAAGTATAAAAGTAGCATGAAGTCAAAAGTAAACTGAGGTCTGGGAAGGTGACTCAGCAGGTAAAGGTTCCCCAGAACTCATATGAAGGTAGAAGGAGAGAACTGACTCCATAGAGTCATGGCAACACACACACACACGAACTGAAGATCAAAACAGGGAGAAGGCCTAGATGCTGCTCTGGTGGCATCAAGTAGGTACCAGCCTTGGGTTCTGCAACTTCCCATAGCCTTAGATCATCATCCTGGCCTTAGAGCTAAAGCCTTGGGTTTCTCTCAGGCAAAGACCATTCTACATCATGTGATACCTCTAAGGAAATCACTGTGCCAGAGAAGAGAAATCACTTAAGCTGAGTGCTGTCAGGCTCTCCAACCACTGGCTATTATGAAATAAGAAAGGGGTGAAATGGGTGCATAGGAAGCAAGTTTTAGTGTCCACTGCTGACTGAGATGGAAGGGTGACATCTAAGGAGGGTGGGTGAGGCTCCTAGGACCTAGTCCTCCTAGGCCGTCAGGTGTTGGCACCATGCATTCTCTAGCAGGCATGTCCAACTACGTGCAGCCAAAGATAGCTATGAATGAGGTCCAGCACAAAATCATAAACTTACTTGAAACATAATGAGATCTTTTTGGTAACTCTATTGTGCAGTTCTTGAGGATGAACTTTGTAAATGACTGTCTTTGACTTGCCAATGTAAAAAGGTCAGACAAGTCTGAGAGTCTAGTATCCTCTGATGACATAGGTTAAGTTAAGCCCTCCCTTATTGTTCTCACGGCACCTGTTACTCCCTTTTTCCACATATGTAGTTACTTATTTGATGATTTTCTCCCAACTTCACGCAAGAATCATGACTATCTTGTCCTTGTCCTTTAGAGATGCCTTTGAATCCTAAACAATGCCTGTTATAACAAACACGACCTACTTAGATGTAGTAAAACTCAGAACACCTGTAGGTGGTAAAGCCAGCACAAAAAGATCAGTTTCAGTTCAGTCTTGGACAGTTTTATTTTTAAATGTCTCTTGTTTCTAGATCCCTTTCCCTAGTCAACAAAGAAAAAAAAATAACTAAACTGGTTAGGACTCACAACGCTGTCCCTTACTCATTAACCCATTAGTTGAAAATAGCAAGGAGCTGTTTTCCTCAGTTAACTTCTCTTTCCATGGATATGGCAGCACTGGGAAGGTGGGGCAGGAAAATCAGGAGTTCAAAGCCATTCTTGGTTTATTGGTAACATAGCAAGTTTGAAGCCAGTTCAGACTATATAAGAACTCCACTTAAAAAGTAAAAAGAGGAAGGAGAGGAAGGAGAGGAAGGAGAGGAGGGAGAGGAGGAGGAGGGTGGAGGAGAAGAAGAAGAGGAAGAGAAAGAAGAGGAAGAAGAAGTTGTCAGAGGAGGAGGAAGAAGAAGTAGTCACATGGGGCAGTTTGTTCTGTGTCACCCTCCCATTTCATTCTAACAAAGCACACTGAATTTTCAGACATTTTCTTACAGTCCCTCACTGTTCACATCCCAGAGCATTTACCCTGAGAAAATAGAACCATACTGTGAAAGAATGAAAAGAGTAACTGCTCTTGGCTTAAAAACATACACACATGCTAGTACACTAAAGCCACATTCTACAGTTTGTCACTTAATCACCTTGCTATGGTTTGAATGTGGTTTGCACACACACACACACACGCACGCACGCACACACACACAAGGTTTAATGCTAAAAGCTTGGTACCCAGTGTGGTGATGTAAAGGTGGTAAAATATTTAAGAAATAGAGAAGGAGTTAGGAGGCAGTGTTAGGTTAAGAGGATACCACCCTGAAAAAGAATTAATGCTGCTATCTTGAAGTAAGTTAGCTATCTTGATAGCAGGTTGTTATAGTGAAGCCTTCCTGTGCCTGGCCTCTTCTGCACAAGTGGTTTCCCTTCTGTTTCTCTGCCATCTTGTGACCCAATGAATAGGGTCTTCACCAGAGGCCCAGCAGATGGTGTCACCCATGCTTAGACTTTCAAACTCCAAAGATGCAAATTAAATAAATTTCTTTCCTTTGCTGCCACAGAAAGAGACTAATACACCCTTTAAATACTCCCCCAAACCTAATACAGAACTGAAATTACTTGAAGTTTGCTTGAGTCCAGGAATTGTATCCACTTGAGGGGACAAGTGAAACCCTATCTTTACCTGACTTCA
>NW_008344599.1:48097-65111 GCF_000622305.1 Nannospalax galili | reverse complement strand
TCTCTCTCTCTCTCTCTCTCTCTCTCTCTCTCTCTCTCTCTCTCATTGAAACAAAAGATGAATGCATCAATTGGTCAAAAGATGAGAATACATGTTTTTTGTCTATATCATCATGGGACTATTGACGCCTTGTAAGGTGATTAAAAAGGCAGTCTAAAAGCCATATTGCCCTTAGTATTAAGGAAGTGGGGAGCTTTTTGAAAAGTCTGATTACTTAAGTAAACAATTTTTTAAATTAGAGGGATCCAAAGTATGTGTGCACTGACTGATAAATTATATGGGGAAAATGTTTGAAAACAGGAATTACTCCTAAAATATATTTATCCAGGAAGATAAACCAGTACTTCTGAAGGTTAACTTAGCAAGAAAATCGTAAGTATCTCAAACTTCTATAACCAAGGAAGCAGGTCCATGTTTGACAGTATTCAGTTTTCTCACCCTACGGTACTGTAGAGCAGGCTGGACTTGAAGACCTCCAATAGACATGAAGGGGAGACTGGGACTCAGTGATGCCCTAGGTCTTTGGATGCCACACCAGAGTGCTATAGGTCAAGGGGACTAGGGGGAAGGGCTAGAGATGATACAAATGTCAGAGTGACTTTGAATTGAGTCACAGTAGGAAGACTCAATGACACGGGTCCATCCTCAAACCATTACTAGCTGTGTACCCTTGAATAAGTTACTTGTTTTGTTTTTGTTTTTGTTGCTTTGAATCTCACTTTTGTGATGAAGTTAGAAATTGGCAAAGTTTTTTTTTTTAACTTGATGGAAGATGTACTTCTCAGGTTCCTTTTTTTTTTTAACTTCCAAGATTGTGATTTTTATCTCTAGAAATTCAGTCAGGTGATTTACATTTTCTGTAGGGCACAGGTGATGGTACACTGGGGCTACAAAAGAGTAACGGAAAAGTGATGGAAAACCTTTTGGTGCCTGACAATGATAAAGATCCAACATCAAAGCCTAGGTGCCCTGGACCACATGTGGAGTCACCATAGCTGGCCATCAAGGGAGGTGGGAAGTCCATTCATGAGAATCAGTCCTCCCAAGACTAGAATCTGAAAATGACAGAAACCTCCTGTCCCTAGCATGAGCCCAATCCAGAGGTAAAGCTGCTGCCATGCACAACCTGGGACCTCAGGGGGAGGGGTTGTGGGGACTGCTGCCACTCTGAGAAGGCTGAACCTGCTGCCCAAATCTGGAAAGTCTACCATCCTCCAACCTGTTCCACCATCAGTCCACCATCAGAGGAAAGTAGAATCATGCCTCACATTTGGGGACCTCAGCTCCACTTACAGGAAGAGACCACAGTTTCAGGTTTGCAGGAAGGGGCCAGCAATTTTTTCCTATAAAGAGCCAGATAGTAAATTATTTTAGGCTTTTAGGGCAATATGATTTTCATCAATAAGATCTCTGTTGTAACTACTCAACTCAGACTTTGTATTACAAAAGCAAACCATAGACAATATACCTTCCTTACAATAGATAAAAGAGGCCTATCTATGTAAAAAAATTTTATTTAGAAAGACAAATTGTAGGCATCTGTGGACTATAGATAGCTGATCCCCATGTCAAAAGGTCAAAATGCCTAAATTGCAGGATTGCTTTAAGTAACGGCCATAATCTTCACAGTAAATATTCAATACAGAGCAAACATTTAATTCATGACAACCATTATTTGGGAACTCTTGCTAGGATATTTGACTTTTAAATATTTTATTATTTTTATGTGTAGGAGTGTATTACCTGCATGTATGTGAGTGCAATGCCGCAGAGGTTAGAAGAGGGCTTCGGATTCCCTTGGAACTGGAGTTAAGAATGGTTCGTAGCCACCATGTGGGCACTGGGAATCAAACCCAGGTCCTCTGCAAGAGCAGTCAGTGCTCTTAACTGCTGAGCCATCTCTCCAGCCCCAGATATTTGACTTTTAATAGGGTCCAAGGAAATAAATCTTTAATAAAGTGTTTTTTGATAGTATGAGAGGGCAATACAGTCATTTGATTTTGTTTCCTAGTCAGGAGACATATCAGTGTTAGAACAGCAGAAAATCTAATTAGAGAGAACACTGTGAAATAAATAGAACCTGGATATTTGGCTAATCTCACATGGCCAGTAAGACACAAGACACACGATGTGCAAGATATGCAATAGTTTTAATTTTAGTGTCTTTTAAAATAGTAAGTTTAGGAGGCCAGGCATGGTGGTGCATGCTTTTAATCCCAGCACTTGGGAGGCAGAGGCAGGCAGATCTCTGTGAGTTCAAGGCCAGCCTGGTCTACATAGTGAGTTCCAGGACAGCTGGGGCTACAGGGAGACCCTGTCTCAAAAAGACCAAAAAAATAAAATAAAATAAAATAATAAGTTTAATGAATCTTGCTTAAATCATTTTTTAAATCAGTCCATGTATTAAAATATATATTGAGCATAAGTTTTGAATTTTCCCTTCCGCTGTTAGCCATAACAGTGCCAGGGAGTCCTCATTTATTTCTTGCTCTAGTTTTTCACAAGTAAAGCAAAGTAACTAATTTCAAAGGTCACAACTGACAAGCACCTGTTTGTTGGTCTTGCTGGGTAGACCCAGGGAAAGCAGAAGAGGTAGAAGCAGGAGAGAAGCAGTCACTGGCTGCAGGTTGCAACCTCGAGGTTGCACAAATGCAGCATGATCCACCCTGCAACCCATACCCCCACCCACAATGGCAGGAAACTATTGCTTGGCCACAAAATGGGGAAATGGACAAGCTAGGCAGGCTCCTGATCAGTAAGATGGAGATATAAAAAATTTCAAGAATTTTAGTAGTTAAACGAGATCATACTAAGTGCTTTAAAACTGTTGTTCCCAGTCTAAAGCGTTTGTTCTAGGCTATCCCCAGAGTTTGTCTCTCAGACTTCAATAGGTAATCACTTCTGACACCTGCTCACTGGAAATGCCCTGCTGGCCACTTCTGGACATTCCACCAGCTGTCACTCTTTCACATGCAACCACATAACCAATGATGATTGCTTCAGAGTCATGCTCTATAGGGTGAGCTAAGATTGGGGTGAAACAAATTTTTATTGTGGAAGCAAAACCTCATTATTATTCCCAGCAGTTGGGGTGACCATCAGAAGAAGTGTTCCCCACACTCAGACTCACCCTTTTCTTCCCATGCAAGCATGTTAGAATGCAAGTGAATGAAAACTTTTCATGGGGATAACCTTGAGTCCACTCATTTATCATAAAATAGAGAGACAAGTCATCTTAAAATTTAGAAGCGATTGTTATCATTCGAAGCATAGAGCTCTCTTCTTATAGACCTGATTCATGCTTATGACCCCTGGTCTCAGGTTGGACAGGCCTTGTCATCAGCTTCATGCTAAACTATCTCCGGGACAACCTGGAAGTCCTAAGACAGATTGGGACAGAAGGTTCCTTAGCTGTCCCCTCACAGGAGCCTGCCAAGGATGGAGCTAGGCTTTCTGGTCTACTACAGAGCTTGGTCTACTTAGCCAAAGGCCTCTAAAGAATGTGGTGGGGTGATTGCAGGTGATGCGCAGGTAGAAGATTCTGATCCCGGCGCTTTCCTATGGATGATGTTCAGCTTCTGTTGAACTTTTGGGTATTTCTCAGGCAAGGGCATGGTAGCAGGGTTTTGTGGTAGGGCTTATTTTATAGTTTTCTGTGTCTACAGTGACAGTGGCCTTTGGAACACTGAAGGAGCTGGCTGGTGCCATTGATGGATCTGTGACCTTCACTCTGAATATCACGGTAAAGCAGGTTGACAGTATTGTCTGGACCTTCAAGACACTCTCTCTTGTCACCATACAACCATCTAAGAACAGGAAACAAGATAATGTTATAGTGGCCCAAAATCGTAACAAAGAAAGAATAGCCTTTTCAGAAGGAGACTACTCCTTGAAACTCAGCCAACTGAAGAAGAATGACTCGGGTGTCTACCGTGTGGAGATATACAGTACCTCCTCTCAGTCTCCCTTCACCCAGGAGTATGTGCTGCATGTCTATGGTGAGCAGAATCGGGTCTAAAGGTGAATGACCATCATGTGGATATAGTGAGACCTGATAAAGGAGATGTTCAAGTAAAGATTGGAAAATCACATGGCAAGGATGTGGGATGGGGACTCCTGCACAAATTATATAGATATAACTAACCCCTGAGATTCCTGCTAACTCTGAGAGTAAGAGTAAGAGGCTGTGTGGTGTAGAAGTTAGTCAACATAAGAGGTGGCTACCACACAGATCTAAGACAAATGCTGGCTTCCCTAATAGGTGCATGGCCTTAGCCAAGTTACTCAATTTCTTTGAGTCTTAGTTCCCATATCTGTAATGATGAGGAAAGTGATACCTACTTTAAGAAGATGGTTGGATGCAAACATCATATTCCTTGCCCTATAGTGAAAAATAGATAAGAATCAGAACGATTTTTAAATCTAGGTGTGGTAGTCCATGCCTATAGTTGTAGCTACTCAAGAGGCTAGAGTAGGATAATTGTTTGGGCTCAGGATTTAAAGAACAGTGTAAGCAAGAGAGAGAAACAGAAAGAGAGGGAGGGAGTGGGAGACAGAGAGACAGAGACAGAGGCACAGAGACAAAGAGAATGAGCCAGAGAGAGCCATTCAAGGAAGTTCAACTTACAAAGCAATTTCTCAACCAGCTACCAGAAAGTAGCTCACTGAGCTGCAATAGCAGGGAGACGAGGAGATGTGCCTCGAGACCTGCTTGCAGGAAATAGGCCATGCACCTTAGTCCAGGTTTGTGTTCCATGGGACATTGTATATTCTGCCAACAATCTAGCTGGGGGAGGGGAAAACACATTTGAACAGAAATGCTTAATAATAAAGCCCAAGAAAGGTAGACAATGAATGCCAGACTCACCATCTCGCCAATGAATCCATTGGTAATCTCCTAAGTATAGAGGAGTGACCACAAGGTAGAGAGAAATGTTACGCCAATATTATTGGATAATAAAGATGAAAATTCTTCAAGGAAACCAGAGGATGGAGAACAGGAGTCCTGTAAGTAAAGATTTAAAAAGCTAACATCTCAATGCACTTAAGCACAGTGCTTGTCATGAAGCTATGCTTAAGAATGTCAGCTACATTTTTATTGCATGATTATTTCTATTGTTGTTGTTGCTATTCTTATTATACAGTTATGGGCAAGCATACCTAAAGCTTGCATAGTTCTCTTTCCCAGGTAAGAACAAAAATTCTGCACTGAGTTGTTGCTTCCTTTCCATTCTAGATGTCCCCAGAGAGACTCAGGGCTAAGTTATAGAAGGATGACTCCAAAATTAAGCAGTTTAGGCCTAACTTTCACCCTTTTTTCTTTCTCTTTCACAGAGTATCTATCAAAGCCCAAAGTCACCAGGGGTCTGCAGAACAATAAGAATGGCACCTGCATAACCAACCTGACATGCTCCATAGAACAGGGAGGAGAGAACGTGACTTACAGCTGGAGGGTCATGGGGCAGGCAGCCAATGAGTCTCATGATGGCTCCTTCCTCCCCATCTCCTGGAGATTGGGAGAGACAGACATGACCTTCATCTGCACTGCCAGGAATCCCATCAGCAACAGTTCCTCAAGTCCCATCCTTTCCTGGGAGCTCTGTGAAGGTGACTGTCTCCTCTTTCCAGGAGCCTCTGGTTGGAACGACTATGCCTTCTTTAGCCATGATCCCTATGGGATCCTGTGGAACCAGAGGCTTCTGGGAAACCATCAGGCCGGGAGGAAAGTGGAAGGTGCTCCCAAAGTTAGATCCTTGTCCCTCATCCTTGCTCTTTTTATTCATTCTCTCTTTAAAGGTGCTGCCAATGACCCGAAATTCTCGGTGGTCTTCACGGTCGTATTGCTGACTGTCTTGTTCACTGTCATTGTACTACTACTGACGGTTGCTTTTATTGTCCGCACAGAAAAAAGGAAAGGTAAAGAATGTGTGATTTTTGTCTTCATGCATGCATTTTCTCCTTTTATTCCTCAAGCGATACACTGATCGTGGTGTTAAAGACATAAAATTAAGAGGTCATGGTGTTTGCCCTCAGGAAGTGCACAGTCAAGGGATAGAGACAGCACCCATTCAGTAAAGTGTTCGTTATGTAGGCATGAGAACCTGAGTTTAAACCCTAGAGCTCACTTTTTTTTTTTTTTAAAGTCAGGTATGGTAACGCATGCTTGTAATCCCAGCACTGGGGACAGGGAGATAGGTGGATCCCTGGGGTTCACTAGTCAGTCAGCTTAGCCTAGTTTACGAATTCCAAGTCAATGAGAGACCCTGTCTCATAAAACAAGGTAGACAGAGCCTGAGGAACAATACTTGGGGCTGACTTCTGACCTCCACATGCAAACACATGCATACACACACACACGTTTGCACTCACACATATATGTACAGCCGTTCACACACGAATATGTACATACACATACATATACACCAAAAGAAGTACAGTCAGCTGTGTTTCTTAGCTCCAAAGTAGTGAGAGAACACCTTGTCTTTTCTCCTGAGGCTGGGGTCCCTCTCCAGTCCCACTCCTATCCTTCCCTCACTGTAGTGGCCCTTCTATTGAGATGGGTCCTAGGCACTGCTGATTCTGCTCCTGCGTGGAAGACAATGGCCTCCGAGCCCTTCCTCAACTTATCCTGTCAGAACCCCCAAACCACCCTGTCTTCTCCACTCAGTCAGTACCAAGACCTCTCTTTCCTTGTCACCATGGGCTAGACACATTCCTCCAGAAAGTGTTCTTTGTCTCTACAGTGTACCCCATGCTGTGTCCCAAAGCCCTGATTTGTCTCCCTGCTCCCTACTGATATTGTGCATGGTGGGAGTGGGGGTAGGTTGAAGAGGAAAAAGCAAAGCAGCAGTTAAGTGTGAACTGTACACTTTGAGACCTCCCTGTTAGAAGCACTCTGGAAACATTCCTGACCCAATCTGCCTCCCACTTTGGCTGCCTTGTTCTGGAGGTGTGGACAGGGTGACTGAATCATTCCAGTTTGTCTAGGATTTTCTCAGGTTTCTTTAAAGACTGTATGTATTTTTATTTCCTGTATATGAGTATTTTGCCTGCTTGTATATAAGTGCATCATGTGTGTGCCTGGTACTCACAGAGGTCAGAAGAAGGCATGAATACCCTGTAACTGGAGTTAAGGACAGGTGTTCGCTGCCATGTGGGTGCTGGGAACTGAAACCAGGTCCTTTGGAAGAGCAGTAAGTGCTCTTAGCCACTGAACCCTCTCTCCAGCCCCAGGAGTTTCTGTTTTAACACTGAAAGTTCTCTTTCCCAGAAAACTTTCTATTATAGAGTGACTGGGAAAGTCTGTCACCCTGAGTAGACCACCCAGGTGTGGTGGTGAGCCAGAAGAGATGGTGCATGATACGGCAGGCAGGCTTTGATTCTCTTAACTTGGTTTCAGACCCCATTGAAGACAGGAAAAGAGTAGACATCCATCAGGAAACTCCTAACTTCTGCCCACATTTTGGAGAGAATACAGAGTATGACACAGTCCCCTACACTAATGTGAGTCCTTTACCATGTTTTCTGGAACTTGACCCACCTCTCCAAGGTTTTCTTGTTTCACTTGAGATTCCCCCTCCCCCAGGACTGGGTGGCGTGGGAACAGGGAGGGAAGATCGGGATGTACAGACCTTAACATGCAGTTTCCTCCTCACCATCTTTGTGAATTCACTTCTATATAGAAGTCCATGACCTGTAAAACACTTGATTCTGACACACTCAGTAACACTCATGTGAGCGTTACATGATTCACTTCTTCCCTTTTCACAGTTTACAATGGCCATTCAAATGATCTGGTTTATTTTGCATAAGGCAGTGGGTAGAGAAGTGTGACTTTGACATGATGTTCAAGTCATGGTATCAGGAGACTTGTGGCTCTAGAGATGCCTCTTTTCTGTGAGGTGATTCAAAATACTGTCAGAAAAGTGAGGTCTGGACCCAAACTCAAGATTTCCCAAGTTCCACTTCATTGAGCAAAAGTGAATGGATACATATATAATTTGTTTTTTAATCTATGAAGAAAATCATAATAACATTTAAAGAAACCGAAGTAACAAAAGACAATTTACAGACAAGAAATAAGTAGACAACTTCAAAACAACCCTCAGGACCAATCACTGCAGCTCAGACTACAACAGCCCATTAGAGGACAGAGTCTTTTTCCACAATGACCCATTTAATGAAAAAAATAATAAAACACTTTAGACTTTCAAAACTCTAGTTTTACTTTAGCTTTTGGTCTCTCAACCAGGTTGTATCTCCCTACATTTACTTGCTTTTACTGCCTTCAAGAAGGCCGGTCACACTTCCACTTCCTTTAGTGTTCCAAGAGGTTTTCCTTCCTAAGGGAGGTTGGAGTGGACTGCTTTGTGGTCCACTCAACTAATGAAGTCAAAATTTATCACTTTATCACCATCCTCCCTCTGTTCCTGCTCAGGTTATATCCCAGAGAGACTGCAGGACTGCCCTGGGTGGTGGGGAATAAACTTTAACCCAGGATACTTCTCTCCAATCATTCTCATCATTGCTACTTTGTTTTGTTTTGGTGCCTCAGGCATCTTTACTGGTTTCTCCAAGAGCCCCTTAACCATTGGAAAAATTAATTTACAATAGCACTATTATGTTATCCCTTAGCCACCTTAGGAAACTCATAGCTCATGAGATATACTTAACATATTTAAGTTCATTTAAACAATGCAGAAAACAATGCAATAAAGAAAATAAATAAAAATATGAACAAAATAAAGCAACAACTTCCTTTAAAAGTTATTAATACTCGCTGGGCATGGTGGCACATGCCTTTAGTCCCAGCACTCAGGAGGCAGAGGCAGGTGGATCTCTGTGAATTTGAGGCCAGCCTGGTCTACATAGCGAGTTCCAGGCCAGCTGGGGCTACTGGAAGACCCTGACTCAAAAGACAAAAAAAAAAAAAAAATTACTAATACTATTACAACAGTGACTAACAAGAGTATTTCCTCTGCCTGTCCCTGTTCCAGAATCTTCTTTCTCGTCTCTGCATCTTCTCTTACATTTACTTTCCCTTCTATGGATTGTGACTGTCTTTTTGATCTTGTCTGTGTGACTCAGGAGTTGGGTGATAATTTTTTGTTTGTTGTTTTTCAATAGAAAAGGAATCCAGTGGAAGATGCAGCAAACACACTTTATTCCACTGTGCAGATACCCAAAGTGGTAAGAAGCTTTAGAGCTGAGTTTCACCTTAAATGTTGCACCCCCTTTCCTGGTTCATGTTTGGGTTAATATTAGTTGAACCTCAAGACTCTCGTTTTCTGTGGTTAAAGTATATCCCTGCCAGATCCTCAGTCTACCTATAGATAAGACTCCTCACTCCCTGGAATAAATACAGTAGGAAAGAGGCTCTAGATTGGAATGCTAGAGGAAACAGAAAACTTCTGACAAATTCATGGTTGAGAAAAAAGGCTGTGGCTTAGGCTGTGCCTAGGAGGAAAGGGATGACGGGTGGAGGCTCCTGCTTACTCCTGAGCTGCAGGAAACTGTAGGAGAGAGAGATTTTCTGAGTTGAGCTCTATTACATCTGGTTAGCACCTTCCCTTAGTCAAATCACAAATGTGGTAAGATGTAACTTACTCTTCCACAGCTTCTGCTTGGTGGAAACAATGACACTTTCTTGCCTCCTTTTCCTTCTTCTCCCAAAAGTCATAGAAAAGATAAGGATCCTCAACGCAATTTTCTTAGTGACAGAAACACTTGCTTCTGGTGACTTTATTGCAGGATAGCTCAGTCTGTAAGTATGCAGAAAGAAAAATACATTTAACTTAAAGAATAGTTGTTTTAATCTAAGAGTGATTAAACAGGGGGACACACATGAAGGAGCTTTGAGTTGGGTGACCTTGGGAGGAGTGCCTGGGAGGCAGGTCTTCTGTGAAAGATTCAGAGTTCTGCCCACCCTCAGTGTTTTTATTCCTCATGTCTGTCTGCAGGTGAAGAGTCCCAGCAACCTGCCTGCAACGCCAGACACATCAAGGTCATTAAGCTTCGAGAATGTCCTCTAGACAGCTACATTCCCCCAAGTCTCACTCCAAAGAAACTCGAAGATTTCACTGTTCTGGGCAGAAATGCCAACTTCTGTTATACCTGAATGTAAATGTCCCCCACAGGCCCCATGTGTTTCAATGCAAATAATGATGGCCATATTCAAGTGATTTCAGAGAACAGTGACTATTGGGGGCTTCTCTAGGGGGCATTCACATTACATTCCAGCAAAGAAAGTGGTTATAATCTGCCTGTGTCCTGAAATTTCGAATGAGGCTGAATTCATATGCAATAGACTAATTTGATTGGAGAAGAAAATTTCAAGACCACGTAACACCTAGGCTGCGGCATGACCATTACTCACTGCTTTTATTCATGTTTATAATGAGAACTCAAAGAACAAAAAGGGGGGTGGGAACAGGAAGATGTAGAAAACACACATGCCGTTTGATGAGGAACATATGTGCACTTAAAGCTTCAGGAAAAAAAGTGGGGTATGGACAAAGGTAGCTGTAATTGCTAAAGAGATGAGCTTCATTAAAGAGTAACATCAGACCTTGCCCTGGGACAATGGAAAAGGGGCGTTGAGAGCAAGGGCCTACCCATCAAAGACTTCAAGATATAAAACTGAAAATGCAATTGAAAATTTCATCTAAAAGGAAGGAATACCTGAAGAAAGAATGAACAGAGTGTCCTACTCAAACACAGCAGACTAAGAAAGTGTTTCTCCAGACTCAACTGCACAGGTACTCAGAGGCTGCTGAAGCCCTCCCTGGTCCAAGGGGGCTTGGCTATATTTGTACTGACAGCAAAACTCAGCAACATCCATATGGTGATAGCTTTTCAAGCATGCAGAATGTAAGAATTAGGAGGGCATCGAGGCTTACACAAAGGGTTTTTTGTGTTTTTTTTTTTAAGTCAGGAATTGTATATCAAAGTTAGATTCTCTGAGTGGACTGCTGAGTGAGCTATTACAAAGCTGTGAAGATGAAGCCTAAGTTACAGTGGTGACCCCAGGATTCTGGAGATATCAGGAACATGAGGCATCTGCTGAGAAAAATTGTGAATACCAAGTACAGCCTGCCCAAGAGAGATTCCATATGTACTGCAGGTGACAGGACCATAGAGACAGTCTTCCACAAGCCCATTGGAGCTTACATCCAGAATGTCAGATACGAAGCTTCAGGATGAACACTTTGGTCTGGCTTTGGGCTAATCTTTCTTTGATAGGATCCCATTTCTCCCTTTTACAATGTGAATGTTTATTCTTTATCATCGTGTATTGGAAATATTCAGCCTTTTTATTTTCTAGGGCTCGCAGCTAAGAGTTTGCCTTAAGTTTCATAAAAGACAATGGATTTTGAACTTTTGAATAGTGTTGGGACTGTTGAGACTGGGGCCTCTTGAAGCTGGACTGAATGCAGTGCACATTATAAGGTAACCATAAGCCCATGAGGACCAGGGTAAGCATGTCACGGTCAGGATGTAAAACACCCGCCACCTTCGGGCTCATGTGTTTGAACACTTGCTCATTAGCTGGTGGTGTTATTTGGGGAAACTGTGGAACCTTTAGCAGATAGAGTCTACCTGAAGGAACTGAGTCACTAAGAGGCAGACCTTAAAGGTGATATTCACTTCTGGCTCTGGGCTGAGACCTGTGCTTCCACCTCAAGCTCTCCAAGCTTCACATCTGCACCAAGATGTAAAAAAAGCAGTAGTTGTGAACTCCCTCCACCACAGGCCAAGTCACTGCATCTGCCACGCCTTCCCTACCATGATAGACTTTAACTTCTGGAATGTGAATCAAACCTCTCCTCCCTTATGTTGTTTCTGTCGGGATTTTGTCCCTGCAACAAGAAAAGTAACCAATACAACTCCCTTCCAGAATAAGCCATCCTTTATGCCTGTTTGGTCTTACAAGATCACCATCCTACCCACTTCCCAGACCTTTCCTCAAACCCAGAATCTGTACCCCTTCCTGGAAATGTGATTGTGAATTTGTCAATCAGTCCTAAGAAAAAGGCTAAGAAATGCCTTTATTGGGGCTGGATGGAGAGATGGCTCAGTGGTTAAGAACACTGGCTGTTCTTACAGAAGACCCGGGTTCGAATCCCAGCACCCACATGGCAGCTAACAACTGTCTGTACCTCCAGTTCCAGGGCATCCGACGGCCTCTTCTGTCCTCCACAGGCATTGCATGACACAGGTGCACTTACCTACATGCAGGAATGTACATATATACATAAAAATAATAAATAGAATATTTTTAAAAATAAATGCCTTTATTGACACATTAGTACGTATTCATTTTGGCCTCTGTCATTAATCAGGGCCTCAAGTCCTATCCTTTTTCAGAACTTGGAAACCAACAGTCTGGTTGCCTGGACAGACATGTCCAAAGGAAACATCTTTAGCTGCCAAAAGCATTAATGGACTGACAGCTGTGTACCTGGCACCATGTTGAACTTACATGGATTTTTGCAATGCTCTCTGCTCTTACTTGGCCGTCATGAACGACTTTACAGGGAGACACAGCACACCTGACTACAGATTCCCAGAAGGCCCAGTGTGGATATGCAGATATTAGAGGTCAAAATGCACAAGGACAGAAAATCCAGCTAAACACATATGTCTGTTTGTCACCCATGGAGACTTGGAAGTGTATATGGTGAAAGAAAAAGCCCCCTCACTTCAGCTTCACTTATACGTCTATACTGCAAGGGAAAATCCTAAGCCTTACATTTCTGCAGGAGCCCATCTCAATAGAGAAATGACCTGAGCAGATATTTTGGAGCTAATTAAAAGATCTGGAGTCAAGACATGGAAGCTGGGGGTTAATTGCTTAAATCTTTAAAGTCATTTAATTTGTTCAACAAATATTTATTAAGAACGTCTGCTACGTTAGTCTGCTAAGTAAAACAGACATAGTCCCTGTTCCCATAGAGTTCATTTTTAGTAATTTATAAGAAATGTGGGGATGCACAGGGCAGGGAGGTGTGTGCGTGTGTGTGCGTGTGTGTGCGTGTGTATGTGTTTGTGTGTGGGTGGGTGTCTGTATCTAATGTGTTCACAGGATGATATCCTGAATATCTTAAATGAGGATGCCAGAACAGGAACTGATGTCCCAGGACTAGAGGATGTGAAAGTAGATGAACAAATACTGTTTAAATTTCTGAAAAAAGGAACTGTCTGGTGCAAGGGGAACATTTTGACATATAAGATGGACAAGATAAAACAGAAATAAATATGTTTAAAAAAAAAACAATAAGGAGAAAACCAAGATGGCTTGAGTGCGATGTGACAGGAAATGAAAGTTAAAAATAGGATGTTGCCCCCCACTACTGTCTGGAAACTCTGCCACTACCACGGTGGGTTGGGGTTGGGGAGGGTTCTGCCAGGAGCTATGGGGGCATGCTCTGCCCAAGGCACAGCTGTAAATGTCACTGCAGGCTGTGCATAACTGTGTTTATTACTAACATTTTATGGGAAAATAAAATCTTATTTTAATAAAACAGTATGTATAAGGATGGCTTTTTTTCCCAAAAATTTCTCACAAAGGTGGTGGGAGGGGCCTATAACAGCCCTTAAAGGCAAGAACTCCAGTGGAAGCAGACAGAGCCAGGACTTCACATCTGTCCAGGTAGCAGTAATGCCCTGCTTTTAGTTCAACCCCCACTACTAAATGATCTCTGCTGTCTTTTCTAGTATAGATTTTTTAATATTTTATTTCTTATTGTAATATGAAAAACGCTGAAATTGTCTTACAAATTTAAGCATTTTGTCTTTGAAAGATTTTTTTTCAATTTTCTAGCTTAGCTCAATTAGCTTCAACAGCTCTTTTTTACCATCTTTATCTGAGGGTTAAGGAATGGTCAAATACTTGTAGTGAATTCCACCAATTAACCATCTTCCCTAAATTATTAGCACATTCCTCCTGACTTGACAGAACAATTCAATGCTTGTGTGTAAAACACAAACTCTTGAGTCAAGGTGAAAGGTCAAAGTAAATAAGCAAGCCTGCCACAGCTCAATGTACATGATGGCTGTGCTTATATTAATAGCTCCCATCATTGAGCCCTTGCAATTTCACACAATAGTTCTCAATCAAATTCAGCCCCTTCCCCCATCCATGCCCCACATACCCCTACTGGGCCCCATGCATTCCAGCACACACACCAAGTCCCATCTAGTCAAGCATCCACACCCAGATGCCTCTCAATGCAAATTCATCCACTGGAGTGCAGTCAGTCCATCCAGAGATCAAGTCACATTCTCCCTCACCCAGTAGCAATCAGCCTCCAACAGACCCCAGTCCAGGGCCAGCCTGCCCTCTCTCTTCCCCTCTGGGCCCTTATTTGAGTTGGCATAGGTCCTGTGCTGGACACTACCATCGCCCTAAGTTCATAGTGCAAGCCTCCAGTGGCCCGAAAGCCTCTGCTTCCCTGTGTTCATGAATCAACCCTGGCTCTTTCAATCCTTCAGCCCCCTCTTCCACAATGGTTCTCTAGCTGTGGGTAGATGAGTTTCAATACAGGAGTCCTATCCAGTGACACACACTCTGCAGTTCCCTATTCCTTAAAACCTGGCTAGCCATGACCCTTTATATGCATCACACTCTGCTATATAAGGAAGTGTCTCTGGTGAGAGTTGAGGGATGCGTTAGTTTTCTTTCTACCCCTCTTTCTGCTATGAGACTTAGTGTGGAGGTTCAACTGTAGATGTGTCACCTAGGACTGGGCATCTCTCAAACATATATTCTCTGTGTCTGACCAGTTGTGGGATTCTGCAGTAGTCTATCTGTTGCAGAAAGAAGCTTCTTTGATAAGTGGTGTACAGTATGCTTGTCTGTAAATATAAGGATCCATATCTAGCATATGGTAAGAAATTTCATTTGACTAGAGATATGACAGAGATAGGGCTTTCTCTAGAATCTGTGTCCTCTCCAGCCATGTGTATTTGGCTGAGTTTACAGTTGTCTTTTTTTAAAGGCATTGTGAAATTCACATACAAAAGTATTCATTATGTTGCTATTTTCAATAGATAAATTCTGGAAACTACCTAAAAATGAGATTACAAATAAAGGTTAAATGAGAACAGATATTAAGAATTACAGGTGATACAGGCAGGTATGGGGGTACATGCCTATAACCCCAGTATTCAGAAGGCAAAGGCAGGAGGACAGCCTCAAGTCTGAGGCCAGCCTAGTCTACATAATGGAGGCACATGCCTATAATCCTCACATCCAGAAAGCTGAGACAGAGGTGTCAACTTGAGGTCTAACAGCAATAACAAAAATTATAGGTTATACAGAGTTTTTTAGTTTTTGTTTTAGGTGTTTTGTTGTTGTTGTTGGGTTTTTTGTTTTTTGTTTTTTTGTTTTTGAGACAGGGTCTCCCTATAGCCCTAGCTGGTCTGGAGCTCTCTATATAGACCAGGCTGGTCTCAAATTCACAGAGATCCACATGCTTCTGCTCCTAAATGCTGGGATTAAAGGTGTGTACCACCATGCCCGTCATACAGAGATTTTTATAAAACTAGAAACTGTTGTAACATCACAAGTGAAAGAAATAGAGTAAAATTTAATGTGCCACATGACTGTAATTGTCTTAAAGAAACACCTTCCAGCCGGGCATGGTAGTGCACACCTTTAATCCCAGCACTTGGGAGGCAGAGGCAGGTGGATCTTTGTGAGTTCAAGGCCAGCCTGGTCTACATAGCAAGTTCCAGGCCAGCTGTGGCTACAGGGAGACCCTGTCTCTACCCCAACTGCCACATAAACTGGGTATGGTGGTTTATGGCTGAAATATCAGCACTCAGGAGGTGGAGGCAAGAGGATCAGAAGTTCAAGGTTATCCTCTGCTAGTTCTCAGCCTTTCATCTAATAGCAAGTGTGAAAAAACATCTATGCATCCAATAAAAAGAGAAGAAAATACATCAAATTATTAAGACTGCTTGTTTGGGGTGAGTGAAAGCTTAGGTAATTTGGGTTGCTTTACTTTTGGGTTTTTTTTTTTTTTTCTTCTTCTATGTGTGTTCATTTTCCAAATGCTTTTCAATGAAAAATATGTATTACATAGAAGAATGGAAGAAGTTTTAAATAGATTTTCAGTAAGAAGAGAAGAGGCCTGAAGCGGAAGTCTGAAAGGTGTGGTGGAGGAAGACGGAAAGTGCCCCTCTATGTGAGAATAGGGTAGGAACAGGGGGGGAAGACCTTCCCACAGCGACCACAGGAAAAGATTAATCTCCCTCAGAGAGGGTAGCAGGCTGTGGGAGGGAAGAGAAGGCTGGGCTTTAGAATCTCTCTCTCTCTCTCTCTCTCTCTCTCTCTCTCTCTCTCTAACTGGACCCTGGGCAGAACAATAGATCTGGATTCTAGAAACTCAGTATTTCCCAGTGTTGACAGCAGAAAGAGGCTCCCCCCTCCTAAATTCAGGCAGCAGGCAAAGGAAGCCAGCTTGTCAACATGAAGGTCACACCACCTAACAGGCCCACCACATGCAGCCTTCCCGAAGTGGTGTGGTTTGAGACTTGTGAAATGTGAGCAACTGTTTCGGTTGGGGGAAAAACAGCAAAAATAAAGCTATCGTTTTAGAAAGGTGCTCACTCACTCATGCATGCGACTGTTTATTCGTTCAATAGTACTTAGCTCCATGAAATGCCAGGCATTACTCTAAACACAAATATAAGAGTGAGCACCCTGTGCTCTCAGGGTGCTCGCACTCTGAGAAAGGCCAATATTCAAAGTATCCTTCACACAACACAGCAGTAATGACTGGAATTGAGCTGAAATCTGAAGTTGAGTAGAAGTCACTACCAAGAACATAGAAGCCCCCTTGTCATCAGAGAGTGGAACCTGAGAAACAGCCTTGTGACGAAAGAACAAAAATCTGTGTGGCCAACCCAGAAAGAACTATGTTTCTAAAATTTCACTAGTTATAATATGAGAAAAGAGAGTATGGAGTTAAGGCAGGAAGCATGCAGACATCTCAGGCCTTCTATCAAT
>NW_008344599.1:36592-47773 GCF_000622305.1 Nannospalax galili | reverse complement strand
GACTAAAAAGATCCGATGTTGATAGTACTCAAGAACCTGTCAGAAATCATCAAAAAGCATCTGTAGAAGTAAATAATATTATTAGGTCTCAAGTCATTACTGCAAATAATTTTTTTTTTTTTTGGTCTTTTTGAGACAGGTTCTTCCTATAGCTCCAGCTGTCCTGGAACTCACTATGTAGACCAGGCTGGCCTTGAACTCACAGAGATCCGCCTGCCTCTGCCTCCCAAGTGCTGGGATTAAAGGCATGCACCACCACACCTGGCAAATAATTTTTATAAGCAATATTCATCACACAATCAACAATAACCAGACACTGTAAGAGCCAGGAGTGGTAGATGACCACATGGAAATAAGAGTTTTCCAGGCATCTGGGAATTTGCTCATATGAACTTGTAGCAACAGTGACAGCATGTACAAGACCCGTGCAAGCTTGAACCTTACAAAAACCCAGCATAGAAGTGGGGGAATGAGTAAGAAACCCCAACCTTAGCTGATCAACTGTGGGCAGCCAATGACAGCTGGGAGAGGGAGAGTTGATCTTCTTTAAGGAAGTGATGCTAGATAGGTTGACCAAGCTCCAGTGGATGGGCTCACATGGAGGGACATTTGGGAACACAAACTTGGCTCAATAGGCCTTAACATACATGACAAAATGTATGAAAACCAGCGGGGGTGGGCTATGGAGGAATGGATATAGGGAGGGGGGTCTAAGTATGGTCAAGATTTATTATGAAATTCACAAAAATTCAATTAAAAAAAGTAAAAAGATAACCAAGCACACAAGGATGTAAGACCCCATGGGAAAGAACCCCTCGGTGGGAAAAGACAGTCTCAGAGGCAATATTCTTTATTTCGCACCCAAGAAAGAGAAAGAGTCACAGCAAGACTCCTCAGTTCATGAACTTATGAACACATCTTAAAGATAGTTTGAGTTCTCGGGGCTGGAGAGAAGGCTCAGGGGTTAAAAACACTGGCTGTTCTTGCAGAAGACCCGGGTTCGAATCCCAGCACCCACATGGCAGCTAACAACTGTCCATACCTCCAGTTTCAGGGGATTCGATGGCCTTCTCTGTCCTCATTGGGCATTGCACAACACAGGTGCACTTACCTACATGCAGGCAATACACACATACACATAAGATTTTTAAAAAGATACTTTGAGTTCTAACTGACTATAATCCTAAGCATTTTGTTTTTTGCCATCTAAGAAGATGGCAAATGAGATCAAAGAATTGATAAACCATAAAATGATCATCTATAATTATATTTAGTAGTGGAGACTATATGCTAAGCATTGTTCTAAATGCTTTACATAGATTTTGTGCATTGATATATACAGATATATATTTATTTAATCATCACAACAAGCATAACTTTTTATATTTGAAGTTACTAAAGCCAAAGTTTTTGTTGTGGTTGTTGTTGGTTGGTTGTTTTTATTATTGGTAGCTTGTTTGCTTGGTTGGTGGGGAGAAATTGTTACTGTGGTTTGAGGCTCATGCATATTACTTCTATGGACAGTATTAGTCAATATTAAATTTATGAATTTAAAGTACTTACTAGGAATAGCCACATTTACTAATGAAAAATCCATTTGTTCTTTTAACTAACATTTGCTATGGACCTATCACGTGCTGCACCTATTTCTAGGAGCTCACAATCAAGAGGGAGACATGAACATCAGCAGACACTGTAAAATGACAATGGATGGATAAGAAAAGGAGTTTGTGCACAAGACTCATGAGGGGCTGTATTAAGATTCTCCAGAGAAACAGAACTTACAGGACATAGAAAGATTGATTGATTATAGGAATTGGCTCATGCATACAGAAGTCTAAAGTCTTACAATCTGCCATCTGCAAGCTAGAATACCAGGAAAGCCAGTATATAGTTCAGTACAAGTTTGAAGGCCAAAGAGTTGGGGCTGGGGAGTGTCCTAACTCCTAGTCTGACTTAGAAAGCCTGAGAACCAGGAGCACTAATGTCATATGACAGGAAAAGATAGACCTTGCAATTCAAGCCAGGAGATCAGATTTGCTCGCTCTCTGTTTTTTTGTTCTATTCAGACTTTCAGTGGACTGGGTGATCAGACTTTCAATGGACTGGATGATTGATATCCACCCTCATTGGTAAGGACAACCTTCTTTACTCAGTCTTCAAATGTTAATAATTTCTGGAAACAGCCTTATAGACACACACAAAAATAACACTTTACCTCATATCTGTACACTCTTTAACCAAATTGACACATAAAATTCACCTTTACAAGTTCACCCCTTATCAACTTAGCACCATAGTCATCTCCTTAAACTGTATTTAATTGCCACATAAAGGCAATAAGAAAGGTCATAATTCAACCCAATGACCGACAACAATCTTGCATACAACTGAAAATATACTTATTCCTTCCTAGAAAAGGAGGTAAAGTCCTTGAATGGCATTTATTCTTCTTGTGACATTCTAAAACCTGAATACTGTGATGTGAAATTAACAACTCTTAAATACTGACATAAAGTTAATACATCTTATGTTACATGAAAAGGGAACAGGCGGGCAGGAGAGATGTTGCTCGATGCATATTTACAGGGTGACTATCTCTTGTCCAAAATGCTTAGGACTAGGTTTTGGGTGTTCTTCTTTCTTTTAAATTCCTTCATTTTAATATGTGCATGAACTTTATTGTTTGAGCATCCCTAATCTACTAATTTTGAATTTTTGGATCAGGGATTGCCAACTGTGTATATACATGAAAGTAATAAGGAGGAAATATTCACAACAAACCATGTGGTCATAATCAGAACTGATAGCTACCTTCTAGCACTCATTCACTCTGAATCAGCTGACTGTGGTTGTTTTGTTTTGAAATGCAGTCTCACTGAGTAGCCCTGTCTAGTCTTGAACCTTCAATCCTTCTGCCTCTACCTCTCCAGAGCTGGTATTACAAGTATTACATCATCCCAGGACTGGTTATGGTCCTTTATATGATGAGGTAACCCAGCTTTCATTCAATTAGAAGTTCTGCCTGGATTAGTTGTAGTTTTCTAGTAACCTTAATCATGAGGCATAATAATACTAAGAGATGCTCCTAAGGAAACTCTTATATTCCAGGCATAATTTCCCTTTACCTGAATCAACTACCTTATGTTAGTCTGTGAGCCCTGGGGACTCGGAGGGTATGCTGGTGAGCCTCCCAAGAAGGGAAAAGGGGGAAATTTAGTGTAACACCTTCTTTTCCTGTTGATTGAGAAGTATGAGGAATCCAATGTGCCTAAGTGGCAGACTTATCTTCTAGGCCAATGGGATCACTGTTATGTTTCTTGGTAGAAAACATTCTTCCTTCTACAATTAAGTTTGTATTCATCTATTTTGTGTTATTTTTTTAATGCTGAAGACTGACTACTTCATAAAACTAAAACATTTTCTTAGTTCATCATTCTGAGGGCTCAAAGTTATATAAACATACATGGTGGAAACATATAAATATGAGATTCATATATATATATATATGAGAGAGAGAGAGAGAGAGAGAGAGAGAGAGAGAATGAGCTAGGGAAGAAATAAGGAAAGCCTACCTCACTTTATAACAACCCACTTTTGTAGCAGCCCATCCAGTCTAGGAAGCTCTCATTCCCGTAAGCTAAGCATGAACTCCTTCTAAGCATGAACTCATGATCTACTACTGGTTCCACCACCATGCAATACCTCTTATTATAAAATAAGCCTCCAGAACACAAACCTGTGAAAGATAAACCACATCCAAACTGTGGGAAAGATCTCTACCTTAAGCAAAAAGTAAAATTTTACCTGGATGTAATGAAAATGCTTATAATCTCAGCTACACAGCAGAAGGATCACTTGAGCCTAAGAGTTCAAAACCAGTCTGGAAAACATATCAAGATCCCATCTCACAAATAAAGAAAGGGAGGAGGAAGAAGAGGAAGAGGAAAAGGAGGAAGAGTAGTTGGTGGCGGGGGGAGGAGAATATTTTGCTCCTGGGTAATGAGTGGTGAGAGGTGTCACTCCCATTTCTACCTTGAATCCAAGCTACAGAAAAAACAGCACTATATATTGGATATGAGTTCAGAGTACATACAACCTTCTAGAAAGCCTATCCCTAGCTTTGCAAGTTACTTGTTACAGTCAATGTTTGTGTCCCCCAAAATTCCTGTGTTGAAATTCTGGCTTCCAAAGTGATACCAGGGGTGACTTTTGAGAAGTTATAAGTGTCTCCTTGAGTGGGATTTATGCTCTTAAGAAAGGATTGAGGGAGCCAATTTGGCCCTTTTCACCATGTGAGAATAGAGCTACCATGTTCCATTTATGAAACAGAAAGCCCTCACCAGACTTTTCCCACATCTTTCTTTAAATCCCCAATTACCAGAACTGGAAACATTTTTTGCCAGTAAATTATTCTAAGGTATTTTTGTTATACTATCAGGAACAGACTAAGACAGTACTACCTGGTCCTCAAAAAGCCATTCCACTGTTCTACCAAGTCATCTGCTTCAAGATGGCAAGATGTTTTGATAAAACCATTAAAAAGCTAAGACAATGAAGTCCATGAGTGAGATTGAGCCCACTATGCAGTAAAGTGAGTCCACTGACTGACAGCAACCTGTATGGACAGGTATAATGATGGGAAAGGCATTCTGTAGGTCCAAAGATGGCAGTTTGGTAGGATTCTTATTTGTGTAAACTGTAAATTCATATCTATTGTTTATTCCAGTAAGAACATAATGTCGCTCCTTTCATGAGTAAAGCAATACAGTATAACCAGCTGCTATCATGGGGTTGGCAGGTCACCTCAGGAAATGTCATTTTGTTCACGTTTCATTCAACAGAACAAATTGTCAAAGGCCTTTTAAAAATATTTTTTACTTATTTATTTTTATTTTATGTGTATGAGTGTATTGCCTGCATGTATGTAGTTTCCCCTATGTCATACGATGCCCACAGAGGGCAGAAAAGGGCATCAGAGCCCCTGGATCTGGAGTTATGGGTGGTTGTTAGCCATAATGTGGGTGCTGGAAACCAAACCCAGGTCCTCTGCAAGAGCAGCCAGTGTTCTTAACTGCTGAGCCAGCTCTCCGGTCCCACATGTATGAGTGTTTGGCCTGCATGCACATAAATGCACCGTGTGCATGTAACATTCACCGAGGCCAGAAGGAGGCATTGGATCTCCTGGAACTCTAGTTAAGGACAGTTGTTAGCCACCATGTGGGTGCTAGGAACTGAACCCAGGTCCTCTGCTAGAATAGCCAGTGTTCTTAACTGCTAAGCCATCTCTCCAGTCTCCAAAGACCTTTTTAAAAAACTTTAAGTGGGGCTGGAGAGATGGCTCAGCAGTTAAGAGCACTGGTTGTTCTTGCAGAATACCTGGGTTTGAATCCCAGCACCCACATGGCAGCTAACAACTGTCTGTAACTCTAGTTCCAAGGGATCCAATGGCCTCTTCTGTCCTCTGAGGGCAATGCATGACACGGATGTGCTTCCCTACATGCAGGCCATATACTCATACACATAAAATAAAAATAATAAATAAAACATTAAAAATTTTTAAAAACTTTCAGTTACAACATTAAATGCAGAATTTCAGCTTAGTGCCATCACATCTTTAAATTTGGCCTGACCCAACTTCATTTCCCTTCCACAATTATCCCATGCTTCTGATATATATTCCTACCCTGAGTTCTGCCTATCAAAGCAATTCTCTAGGGAATATAGTGCACTTCTTCATGTGTTCAACTTAGTACTTCATCTTTAAGGGCTTACTAGAACTTAAATCTATTTATTGCTCCAAAAGCAAAGAGAGATGGGGCAGGTGTGAGCTAACATTGTCTTGCACATCAACAGCCTCAGGTAAGGCATTTCTATTGCCAAAGGTAAGGCAATGTTAATCCCCTGTAGACAAAAGTGAAAGGACCACAGTTCCCAGAGAGTTCTAGAATACACCGTGTGGGTAAGAAGCTGCTACCACTGGGGTAGAGAGGCCTCTTCCGATGAGGTTAAAGAGATCACTTTTACTGAGTTGGTGAGAGAAATTCCATTGGTGGTAGTAAGGGTGCTTTCACTGGTATTGAGGAGGCCTCTCCCACTTGCAAATACACTCCTCAAAATTCAGAGGCTTTAGCAGGTAAAATGGCAGATGCCTTAAGTACTACCACTCCAGAGGCAGAAACAGATGGAGCTCTCTGAGATCAAAGCCAGTCTGTCTCCATAGTGAGTTCCAGGCCAGCCACAGCTACATAGTGAGACCCTGTCCCTGCCTCCCAAAAAAGAAGAATTTAGAAGCTCCATGTTCACAACTTCATCAGGATATTCCCAGGTATTTCCATTCCAATCCACAAGATCCTGTTCTTCCTGGCAATGCCTCACTTTAACAATAGACACCCTTCAAGGCTGGAAATTCAATTGGGCCAATATCAGGATGAAGTTCTATACTTGATTTTCAGTAATTTCATTCCCTTAGCTGCAGGAAATAAGGTTCCCTTCAAAGCCCACCTAAAAACTCTTAGGTTGTTTTTATAGTACCTGACATGGAAATTTGAAACCCTGGCCTTATTCTTTCTTTTCACCATTTTACTCATTAACTTTAGGAGAAACAATCCTAAATGAAGCAGAATTTTTAAAAAGGGGTAAGCTCAGTGGTTA
Source organism: Nannospalax galili (assembly GCF_000622305.1). Classification (NCBI taxonomy): domain Eukaryota; kingdom Metazoa; phylum Chordata; class Mammalia; order Rodentia; family Spalacidae; genus Nannospalax; species Nannospalax galili. The sequence goes on along the minus strand of NW_008344599.1, from coordinate 41,119 downwards.
AGAGCACTGACTGCTCTTACAGAGGACCAGGTTCAGTTCCTAGTGCCAACATGGTGGTTAACAACCATCAGTAACTTCTGTTCCAGGGATTTCGCCTTCTGACCTCCACGGGCATTGAGCAGCACCAGTGCACTTACATACATGCAGGTAAAACACTCGTACATATAAAATAAAATTAAGAAAGAAATTTTTTTTTAATTTCCCATAAATGTTTGTAAGCATCATAAGCAAAATAGGTGAGCTCCTTCCTTCTTATAGGTGAATAATTAAGAGAACCAAGGCTAATGTATCTCTCTAAACAGCTCAGTCTCTGCACTATCAGTACTCTCCTTACCACTAGAGAGTCAATAACGCCTTTAAATCTAATCAGACTGATGAACTAATTCGAGGAGCTTCAGAACCAATTTAGAAAACACACACTTAAAATTTTGTTACTGTAGGACCACTGTTAGTAACAAAATCTCCATTAGGGTTTTCCAGAGAAACAGAAACAATAGGTTAAAAAGAGGGAGCGATTTATATGAGGAGATTTATTCTAGGAATTGGCTTATATGGTTATAAAGGTCCAAAGAAATCCTATGATCTGCTGTCTGATTCAGGAAAGCCGGTGAGGTTGCTCATTCTGGATCTGCAGTCCTTAAAACTGAGAAGTCAAAGGTGTCAGCTCTAGTCTGCTTCTAAAACCTCGAGAGCAAGGAGTGCCGTGATGCCTTCGGTGCAGAAAAACAGGTGTCTCAGCTCAAGCAGAGAGATCAAATTTCCTTTGTGTTCTGTTTGGATTCCCAGTGTCATTGGCAAGAGCAATGTTCTTTAGCCAGTCTCCTGATTTAATTGTTAATCTCTTCTGGAAAGAGAGAACTTTATATCTTTATAACTTTGTATCTTTATAGCTATACCCAGATATGTTCTACTAGCTCTCTGGGTATCCCTTAACCTAGTCAAAATGACACATAAAATTAACTATCACAGGGACCAAGGATCACTTCCCCATGCCAGATAGATTCTGCATAAGACTGGCATAGGTTCCAACAGAGTGGTTTCCAGAAGGAAAGTCTTTAATCTGTATCAGTTGGGGAAGAAATTAAGATAAGACCAGGAAGAAATGAAGCTGAGGTCAAGATCAGAACAGAGATTAACAGCTAAAGTCTAAATTTCTAAGGTGGGGACCAGGGAGATGGTTCAGTGGTAAAGGCACTTGCTGTGCAAACCTGACAACCTGACTTCTATCCTCAGAATCCACATAAAGGTGGAAGGTGAGAACCAGCTCCACAAAGTCGTTCTCTGACCACCACACGTGTGAAGAGGCGCAATGTCCACACACATACATACACAATAACAATTTTTTTAATTTAAATTTCTAAGATGGGTGGACAGCAGCAAGTGTCCAAGGAAGAAATTAGGAAGTTGAGTTGGCCATGCTGGGGAGCTTGGCTTCTCAGAGGCTAATGCTATTCAGAACTGATGCCCTTGCTCAATTACCCCCTAAATAAGGCAGAATAAAAAAAAGGGGGGGGGGGATGTAAGCTGGCTTAGAGCTCCAGGGAAATAAAATTAAAGTTTTAAATTAAATTGTTAAGAATAATGTGGAAGATAGAATGAGAATGTTATTATCATAGCAGACATGTTGGACCCATAAAAATGATAGAACAGATAGAGATCTCTTAATTTTGTGCCCAGTTCTGATGAAAATGAGAAAGGAAAAGGCACATGTTCAGAACAGTGGTTAGTAACTAATCTATACTCCTTTTGCCACTTGAAAAATTGACATAATCAGGAAAGAGACTTTGAATAGCATAAAACACCTCTTAGTCCTGTGGGTATAAGCCAAGTACCAAGGTGCTTTCTCACTCTGGTTCTCGCTCTTGCTCTCTCTCCCCGCCCCTTGTTGTGTTATGCATCAAATCAAGGACCTCACACATGTTAAGCAAGTGCCTCTTCCACCACTTAGCTACATCCCCAAACATGAACCCCAGTTTCTTCTTCTAGAGGTAGAAAATAGCTCATAGGACTATGGCGAAAATGTCAAGATGTATAATAAAAGGAGGCTGCCAGAGCCCATGGGCCAAAAGGATGGTTAGTCCTTCCCTGTGTTTCATTCATCTATTCAGGCTTGTTAGCTATGAGATGCTGGGCTGTTCCTCCCAGCCTGGTCCCTGTGGTGCCCTTGCTCTCCCTCCTTTTGCTCCTCCCCCTCCTCCTGCTCCCTTTCTCTCCCTCCCCCTCCTCTCTTCCCTCCCCCTCCTCATCTTCCTCCTCTTCCTCCTCCTCCTCTTCCCTCTCCTCCTCTTCCCTCTCCTCCTCTGCCTCTTCCTCCCCTTCCTCTTTCTCAGCCTCCTCTCCTCTTGGGCCTCCTTCTTCCTCCTCCTCCCACCACCTCCTCCTTTTCTCCTTTTTCTCCTCCTTTCTCTGCATGTATCACTTTTTCCCCCAGTGGCTGTGCATGTTCAGAGCTCCCCAGGAGCAGAAGTAGGCTCTACTGATGAAGGTTAAACAGGCTTTCTGTTTCTGGAGGTGTTGGAGGCACAAATGCCCTGTGGATACAACTCTGCCAGGTCCTCTCCTGGTCACTTCCGGCTCCTGATTTTCTGCTGAGTGGAATCTGTCTTCCTCTCATGTCACTTGATCCTAATAAAGCTCACCTAGTTCTCTGCCTCACCTGGTCCCTGGACATAGCCAGTGCTTAATGGGCAAGCCTAGCTTGGCTTCTACCCAGGCCTGCAGCTTCCAGTTCTCACTGTGGCTGTCATAGGAGTCCTATCCAGTGAAAGACCATTGTAAGTTGGTAAGAGTAGGAGATTATTGTCTATTTCACTCTGGGTTTGTCCCCAAAGCCCAAATCAATGCCAAACTTCTATTTATTATTTATTTATCTATTTATTATTTTTATTTTCTGAGACGGGGCCTTATGTATCCCAAGCTGGACTAGAACTCATGTGTAGCTGAGGATGACCTTGAACCCCTGATCCTCCTGCCTCTGCCTTCCAAGTGCTAGGAATTCAGAAATTCACCAAAGTACCTCCAAACTTCCTTTTAAGACCTACACACAGAATTTGGGAGCTGTAAGGACCCTAAGGAACTCTAGTCCAACTTAATCTTAGAAAAAGAAAATGAAGGTAAGGTTACATACAATACAGCTAGTGTCAACTGGCTTTCCAAGTCGGACATCCAACCCTGGGTTAGCTCACTGCTGCCCTCTTACAGCTCCAGCTGGCAAGCCACTCACCAATTCAGCTCTTTTATTAGTCTGTGGATTGTTAGGTTTTGTTTGTGGAAAAAAATTAAGTCTTATGAAAATACCTTCTCATTAAGCTTCATGAGCACTAGGCAAACAATATAGCATCCTCACAGAGTAAATTGCCAGTTGGTATCAGCTTCTTAAAGTCTCCTAAGGGAAGAATACTGAGATAACATAATCTGGATGGGAGTCTAAAAAGAACGTATGGAAAAGAACAGATTAGATAGCAAAATATTATTGCCATAAGAGACATGTAAAACCCATAAGAATGACAAGAGATGCCAGGCATGGTGGTGCATACCTTTAATCCCAGCATTTAGGAGGCAGAGGCAGATGAATTTCTGTGAGTTTGAGGCCAGCCTGGTCTACATTGTGAGTTCCAGGCCAGCCAGGGCTACATAGTGAGACCTTGTCAAAAATAAAGATAAAAAAAATATACGTGGTGGCACAGGCCTTTAATCCCAGCACTCGGGAGGCGGAGGCAGGCGGATCTCTGGGAGTTAGAGGCCAGTCTGGTCTCCATAGCGAATCCAGGCCAGGTGGGGCTACAGAGAGACCATGTCTCAAACAGACCAAAAAAAAAAAAAAACCCCAGGCATGGTAATGCACACCTTTAATCCCAGCACTCGAGAGGCAGAGGCAGGTGGATCTCTGTGAGTTCAAGGCCAGCCTGGTCTACATAATGAGTTCCAGGACAGCTGGGGTTACAGGGAGACTCTGTCACAAAAAGACCAAAATAATAATAATAATATTTATTTATTTGTTTATTTTTGGTCTTTTTGAGACAGGGTCTCCCTGTTGACCTGGAACTCGCTTATGTAGACCAGGCTGACCTCTAACTCACAAAGAGCCACCTACTTCTCCCCCTGGGATTAAAGATGTGAACCATGACTCCTGGCATAATAATAATTAATAATAATAATAATAATAATAATAATAATACTTAAATAGAAAAGACTACTTTTGTGCCCATTTCTGATCATCCCTGTCTTAGTTTGTTCTTCATTGCTCTGACCAATACCAACTTGGGGAGGAAAGGGTTTGTCTTACATCTCCCAGGTCGCACGCAGTTCATCAGGGAGCCCAAAGTAGGAACTCAGGGCAGGAACCTGGAGGCAGGAGTTGGAGCACAGACCATGGAGGAACGCTGCTTACTGGCTTGCTCCCCTGGCCCCTGCTCAGCCTGCTTTCTTATGCAACACAGGCCCGCCTGCCCAGCAGTGGCACCACCCACAGTGGGCTGGGCCCTCCCACATCACTCAACAATCAAGAAGGTTCCCCACAGACATGAC
>NW_008344599.1:27970-35018 GCF_000622305.1 Nannospalax galili | reverse complement strand
CACATCACTCATCAAGAAGATGCCCTTCAGACATGGCCACAGGCCAGTCCAATAGAGGCAATTCCCTGATTGAGGCTCCCTCAACCCAGGTGTGTCAAGTTGACACTAAAGCTATCCAGCACAATCCCTATTGCTTCAAATTTTTAAGATAAACATTAGTACATCTGTAAGCACTTCCTAACCAAACCCAGAACTATGAAATTGACAAATAGAAATGAAATAGGCTGTTTCTCCCACTTTCATTCCTTCTTTTTTCATTCATTCACCGCCTCAGCAAACATTTAATATGGATGTACTGTGTGTGGTCAAGAAGCTGAGATAAATAAAGCATGATTTCTAACCTCAGTGAGCACCCATCTGAGGAGAAAGTTAATGGGTCAAGAAGCAGCTAGACATGGCTGGAATTTGGAGAAATAATTTTGGGAACAAAGAAGAGGGTCATCTTCACACAAGAGCCTTGTGGAATGATCAAGATAGGAAAAAGAACAAGCAGAATTCAAGTGAGACGTGCAAAGCAGCGCAAAGCAACCTGGAGGTTGAAGGGCTGTACTTCAGAGTGCTGACGGGGGACAAAGCCATAGAGAAAGCAGACTCTGGAAACCTGTTTACTGTGTAGCTAAGAAAAAAGTACGTTAAAGGGTGCTGGTTCTCTTCAGATGCAAAGAGTGAACATGCTCTGTGACACAAGTATGCAGGCTGTACCTTCAACAACTGTGTAGTTATCAGAGATCATGCTGCCTGGAGTGCCTGAGTAACAGCTATGATGAACAATGGCAAGGTCACCAATGGCCCAGATGGTTCTCAAACTCTGAGATTATAGTGTCTTTGGATTAAGTATAAATATTAACTAGTTAGGAATGCTGGACTTTGTTGAAGCCATAATTGGAGCTAGGTTTGGGTTGTATCTCCTAGAGTTCAATTTTGCTTTTGTTCCATTGTTTGTATATGGTTCCAATTCTAAAACAACCTGTCCCAGAGCAGGCTGCTGTCAGAACAAAGCATGAACAACTGGCTTCTTATTTTAGTCCTTTTCTTTTGCCAATTGTTCAAGTATTCAAGGAAATAAGGATAAAGAGTCTATTTTCTTCTTCCCTCTATCAAAATCAGAAAGCAAAAACACAGAAGTTAGGTCCCAGATCTTTGTGAAACCTCCAAATAGACTTCAACCTCATCTCTCATCCATCCAGTCATTCATTCTTTAGGTAAATATTGAAATATCTACCATGAGTCAAACATTTGGCTGCTCTCTGGACTTTACATTTGTGGAAAACTAACAAGCAAAAATAAAACAGGAATAGTTCTTGACTTCTTGGAGCTGGTGAGGGAGACAGACAGTAGACAAGTAACCCAACAACCCAACAATAAGTGTCTAATTACAAACTGTGTTAAGCACTTTGACAACATAAGCTGGCAACTGTGAAAAGATAAACCTTGATGTGTTGACATTTTAAAGAATTTATTTAAGTCAACAGTGGTTCATGAACCAGGCAACCCCAGACCATAGCAGTTCTGTGCTCCCCAGGGAGATGAAGGGGGAAAAAAACATTTATACAATGCTCACAGAAGCAAGACAAAGAAAATATCTGATAAATTAAGGTGGAAAGTCCCTAGTTAGAGGTTAGCTGGGGGTTTCTCATTAGTTAATTGAGTTGAGATCTCTTTGCTTATATAGGAGCTTAAAATATGGAGACATCTTAATCTAAATGAACTCCTAATTAATTTTTTAAACAGTACAATGATAATGAATAAGAGGAACGACCTACTTAAATATGATGAACCGAAGCTGCTCCAAACAGGTGACATTAAGGTGAATCTGGGCCCTCTGAACCCATTTATTTAAACAGTGACAAAAAAAATTAATGATATATATGTACAACACAATAATCTATTAATCTTTTTATATTTCAAACCACTTAAATTTTCTCAAATGAAAAAGCTTTCTTTTCTTTCTGAACATTTTAAAACACACAAAAATGAGCAGATTATTTTAAACATAAGAACTGTAACACTTTCTTGACAATTCTGAGCTCAATTTGCAAATGAAATAGATGTTATGGCCAGTCAGAACCAGTGTCTCTCTGTCACGCACATCAGGAGGGGCTGGCATCCACAGAGTACATTTCTGAGTCCCCAGGGCAACTGCCTGCTTATACTCCTCCTCTTGCCTTCTCCGGGGTCAATTCAGATCTGTCCAGTCTTCCAAGATGCCAAGATGAAAATGAAAAGAAATTCTTTCCTCAGAGAGCAGAATAGGGAGGAGGCTGAATAAACAATGGCCCGAGATTAGGAACTAGAGTGGAAGGAATGGAAAAAATGGAAAGACAGGGAAACGGGGAAAGGTTTTCAAGGAGGAAAAGCCACAGGGGTGAATGGTTTGGAGGTCCCTTCAGGAAGAGGAATCTTGGAACTACATTGGAATATAGAGAGGAAAAGAGTAAGAATATCTAAAGTCAGCTACCATGTCTCCTCGTACTCCCTAACACCCAGCACTGATGCTCCATAAATACTTGTCGGGATAACATTTATTAACATCTAGGTATTGCATATTGTGTACAGGAGCTGCAGAGAATGGGAAGACAGACTTTGCTCATAGCTGGATTGGAAGGCAGATACCTAGAGCCCACAATACAGCACATTGGCTGCTATGGGTGAACAATACAACATCCTGCTAAAGTCATTCACTAGCACTAACTGGAAGACAAAATGGCCAAAAGCTTATCAGATACAGGTTGTAAAGATTGTCACTGTTCCTGGGAGAGCCGGGGGGAGGGGAATCCATACCTCTACACTGTATGTTCAGTGAGTAAAACTGTATAGGGTGCTAAAGCATGCTTAGTACTTACTTCTTAGACAGTGGGGAGATATCACGAGGTTTCCATTTTAAAATTTTTGCTTATTTTTCTGTCTGGTACTAAGAACCAAAACCAGGTTAAGTAGGCAGTCTATCACTGAGCTGCATCATCGGCCTTAATATTTTTTTCTGTTTCTTTTTATTTTTTAACTTTATTTTTATTGACACATAACTATATACATTTATGGGTTGAAAATGAAATATTTTTCTATCCATGTGCAATGTGACATCATTAAATCAAATTCATATGTCCCTTACTTTGGTTATCTATCATTTTTGTAGTGAGGCAGTTTCTAGGAAGGTTGGGATTCCCCCTGGGAAGGCTGGTGTTCCACAGGACTGAGTGAGGATGGGGTAGCACCTTCCCTCACAGAGTCTCAGAAACCAGAAACCCAGCTGAGTCTGCAGCAAGTGGCAGCATGGAGGATCTGCAGCTGACAGAGAAGGTGGACAGGGCTGGGCCCTGGGATGCATCTCCACAGCCTGTCTCCTGCTACCTTGAAAATACTTCCAACTGCAAACTAATGTCCCTCCTCTCTTCATTTCAACTGCTTCTAGATCCAAGAGGAAGGCAGACCAAGATTCTAAGAACCTGAACCAAAGATGCCCAGGAATGAGTGTCACAGAAGGAAGGCATTACCTGAGCAGATGGATCTGACAGGGATGGAGCTGGAGCTCTGGCTGACAGGGTTCTTGGTAGTACAGCAGTAGCTGTCACTGTCCCCAGACATCCAGGAGACAGTGAGAGTGGTTCCCCCATGGGATACAACTGCCCCGTGACCATAAGGGTCCCAGTTGTACTGAACATCCTCTCCAGCGTGTTCCAAGGAGCAGACCAGGGTAAAGACACAGGCCCTGTCCCTCTTGATCCAGGAGCTGACAGTGATACTGGGCTTCTTCAGCCTCTCTGTGACAAAAAGAGAAGGCTTAAGCTTTAAGAAACCTCGGTTTGGCCAAGCAGAGACGAAGAGTAAAAGCTCAAATGTAAGTTTGCCCCTCTTACCATAGACATGCAGGGTGAAGTCCTTGGTGATGTTCATCAAGGGCCTACGCAGAGTTATCCAGGCTCTGTAAGACCTGGAGTCCTGCAACTCCAAAGGGCTTATCTGAAGAGAATAGCTACAGTGGGGAGTGCTCAGTCGGCCATTGTAGGGTCCCTGACTCTCAGAAACCAGGACTGGCTTGCCTTCCAGTCCTGGATGCAAAATAGCAACAAGCCCTTCAGACCTCCAAGTAACACTTTCTATCTCCTGCTCTGCCAGGACCTCCAGGGATAGAGTGGCTGACTCCCCGAGGGTGCCCATCACTGTCTTCCCCACTGTGTCTTTCAACAGGATTCCTGATCCTGCAGGCAGAGAAGGGAAAGCAGAGCATCGGTACCAGCATCTCCCTATTCTTACAGGGAAGCCACAGGCCCCGTCAAGTCCAAGTCCCCCTTGCCTCCCCATCAGCTTTGTAGGTTTTCTCCTTCTAGTCCCACGACCACATAGGCCCAGGCCCATCCACCCCTGCCCCGCTTTGCTCTCACAAGGGTGTTAGCCCTCTTTCCCAGGGTTTATTCAGGGGACTGAGAGTCCTTCTCCACCTCCTCTGCCCACTCCACAGCTGCTGTGAAAGGCACATGTTTAGATTCCTGGGAAACCAGGTACCTGTGCAGAAGTGTGGCACTGAGACAAGGTGGGAGCTGCTGTTACTGACTGGGTTCTTGACAATGCAGGTAAAGGTCAGAACATTGTCCTCAGGCCTTACAGAGACACTGAGGACAGATCCTCCATGGGACACCACAGTCCGGGGGCCCAGGGGTGTCCAGCTGTAGGTCACAGTGCCTCTGCTTTCTGCCACACATGTCAGGATGACAGTGCAGTGTCCATTCTCACCAGTCCTGGAGCTCAGTGTAACATGGGGCTGGGCCAGTTTCTCTGTGTACAAAAAAGGAACAAGTTGAAGACTGGAAACCCCCTGGGCCTCCACAAGATAGAAAACACTAGGAAGCACTGTCACCTAAAACCCACATCGCTCCGAGTATACAAATGGAGCACCAGGGGCAGGAGCCTCCCATATCTTTTCTAGAGCTTTGGTCTTTTCAAAATCATGCCAGTTAGTATCTCGTTTGATTTCTACAACTCACAGAGTAAGTAAGGAAGTGCCACATCTGTTCCATCTCATGGTCTCAGAATGCTTGGATAACTTGCCCAAAGTTTCACCTATTCAAATAGCGTGAATTTGACCCCACTCTGGGTTCTTACCCCTGCCCAGAGTATCTAAAAGGAACATAAGCAAGGAACTGTCTTGTTATTACATCTTTCCAGCAGGGGGCTTTGAGGAATGTGCTGGACTTCCCCACCCTGACCTAAGCTCTAAAAGACTTGCCTGACTGAGCCTTAAGGATTCTCCCGCTCCCTGCACTCCCTTGGACCTGTACCTCATCTCTCCTTTCCCTGGGGCCCATGCACTCCAACCTCTTTTTCAAGTATCCATTTTGCCATTATTTGTTAGAGCCAGGAACATTTGGGAGTGGCAGCAAAGTAGCTATAGACAAATACAACAATGACAGGCTCCACGAAGTCCGAGCCTGGAGAAGTCTGCTCTGCCGTTCAGCCACAGTCCTGTGACCCAGTCACCTGCAGCCCCAGGGGCATCTGGTGAGTTGTGCAAATTAGAACCATGCAAGCCAAGAGTGTCCTCTGGGAGAAGGCTGGACTCCCACTGGAAGGTGACTTTCTACTGCTTCTTACCCCAGTATGTCTTCCATGGGGTGAACTCTGGGATGGAAGCCCTTCTCCTTTGTCTCCTCCAGTCTCTCTTCTCAATGATGTCACTAATTCAGGTGACATGCCAGAAACCCAGAGAACCGGGATATAGGGTATTGCATCAGTATGACTGAGTTCTGTCCCCAAGTCTGCCACTTTCTAGCTCTGTTTTGTAGATGTGTCATTTCTCCTCTCTGAGATTCAGTTTCTTTAGCCCAGAAATAAAAGTCCCTGTTGCACATACTGGTGGGACTGTGACCCTCCACTGACTTGGAGAACATCCTGTGAAGGATCTTCCAGTCCACTATCATCACTACTGCCATTAGAGTCAGCACAGCGTGAGGGTCTATATGGAAGACACCACTGCCACCCTGACCAGCCAGCAAGCCTTGTCTCTGCCCAGAACCCAACTGTTAACCATTTGAGCTTATCCTGTTAGCAGATATCCATCCCTCCAGCTCTGGGCCCACCCCAGAGAGCAACCCCAAGTAGCTTTCTATCGCCTCAACCAAAGTGCTGCAAGGATCAGCCATAAGCAGCCTAGGCATGATTCTTGGTAGAAATGGCTTCTCCCCAGTTGAGTGCCTCTGGTAGGGCACAGTCCCATCAACACCTCCATCTGACAAAAACATTTCCTATCACACAAAGAAAATAAAAAGGCTGCCCCTACATTAGTTTCGCTCCATACATTAGTTTCCCCTCATCTCTATCTGATCTACTTTTCAACCATTCTGCCCAAGACCCCTTGGGACCTTCCCCATCTCCCCTGGGCAAAGTTGGAATCATAGTTAATCTGAGTCATGGACAAATTCCAGGACAGGAGATGACAGTCAACCCGTGAGGCACTGCCCGGAGGCCCCTCTCCCTTGCTGCTCCCTCCCCTGGGAGACTTGTCATGAAGGCAATTCCTCTGGGTCTGGGGCTTCTGACCCACCTCGGCAGAGCAAAGCCGAAGACTCTAACGCACCCTGGCTGCAGTCTAGACCAGAATCCTCAGCATCCAAGTGCTCTACCATTTTACATCGTCACCACCTGGACCCTTCAGCATCATCTTTGCTGATGTGGGGAACAAGGAGCTTGTGACCCAGGACCTTTGGTTTCCCCTTCCTGAATCTAAGAGTGGCTCCTGGCTTTGTTACGGTCAGGTGAGCCAGGTGCTACCCTTAGGAAATCGTGTGTTCGTCACACATAGACATCCTCTGTAATTTCCCCAGCAAAAGTTTTCAAAATTTCTTTGAGGAATATAATAGCTACCCCTACAACTATTTAGAAAATTTGCCTTCAGATAAAGGTAGTGTTCCTCTTTCAGTAATGAGGAAGCTCAAAATAATTTGTGGCAAAACCCAGTTCTCAGGTCCTGAAATCCTATTCCCTGCCAACTACCTACATATGAACTCTGCTTCCACTGTATGAAGCAGGTCTTGGGCCTTTATGTCTTTTAGGAGAT
>NW_008344599.1:12236-27113 GCF_000622305.1 Nannospalax galili | reverse complement strand
GTTACCCTGGAACTCACTATGTAGACCAGGCTGCCCTTGATCTCACAGAGATCCATCTGCCTCTGCCTTCCCAGTGCTGGGACTAAAGGCATGCACCACCACACCCAGCAGGAAGGGATTCTTAATCCCATTTAAGCGATGAGGAAATAGAGACACAAAGAAGGTAGGTGGTTTATGCAGAACTAACAGCTAGGTGGTCTCACTATGTAGCCCTGGCTGGCCTGAAATTCACTATATAGAAGACCAGGCTGGCCTGGAACTCACAGAGATCCATGTGCCTCTCTCCCAAGTGCTGGGATTAGAAGGTGTGTGCCACCATGCCTGGTTGTAGAGATAATTTTAAAGTCACTCCTGGTAGCATGACCCATCACTGATAGAGGATCGTAGTGGTAACTGGACCCTATTCTGCAATTTCAGGAGACTGAAAGTCTGAATCTGACCAAGATCTGCCACACAGTCATTTAGAGAGAGAGCAAGCAGCATGGCATAGGAAAGGTCTGGATCCTGATTCAAATTTGGATCCAGAAGCTATGGTCATTTCACTGTACCTAGGCCAGAGAAGGTACCTACCTGCTAAAAGCTGAATTAAAGGACTGGGGAGATGACTTATCCAGTAAATAACTTACCATGCAAGCATGAGGATGTGTCAAAAGCCAGGCACACAGCTGGTGTGGTGGCATACACCTTTAATCTTAGCACTCAGGAGGCAGAGGCAGGCGGATCTCAGTGAGTTCAAGGCCAGCCTGGTCTACATTGTGGGTTCCAGGCCAGCTGGGGCTACAGGGAAACCCTGTCTAAAAAGACCAAAAAAAAAAAAAAAAAAGGCAGGCACACTGCCTGCACCTAAAATCATACTGCTACTGAGGGTGGGGGCAATAGAATGCTTGAGGCCTGCTGGCCAGACAATCTAGAAAAATCTGTGAGCTCCAGGTTCAGTGACAGAGCCTGTCTCAAATAAGATGGGAGCAATTGAGGAAGACATCATACATCAATCACTGGCCTCTGCCTGTGTGGATACATGTACATATACACCTATACATGTGCACATGTACCCACATACATGTTTGTATACAATGCACACCCAAAGTTGAACCAAGAAGACTTATTAACAGTAGTTGTAGAGTGGGAGGCTTGTGGCAGGCTAGTGGTTGGAAACACACAATGCCAGGGAACTACAGAATCCTGGCATGCTCCTTGAATCCATTGATCACTTCCTCTGCAGAGCTATTCAGACTCTACCTGGAGCAAGGAAATGGAAATCAAACATAGGAGAATAGTGCTAACACCAGATAAACCTTCCTCTCTGTATACTGGACCTCTGTCTGCAATCTAGCCTGGGGGAATTCCACCGTGGGGGAGCAGCTTTGGTGACTTCAGCTCTTCAAATCCTGCTCCCTGCAGCTGCCTCCCAGTTCCATGCTCCTGGCCCAGCCATGACTTCCCGGAGTTTCTGAGATTTGTTGGCTAGTTTGGTTTTAAGCAGATACTTTATTCTGCCTCATACAAAGAACTGTGTGCAAGTCTTTCCTCAGAGTCACAAGTCCCCAAGAACAGAAGATAGAAGGTACTTAATATCTGAGTAATAAGGTAAACTAAGGCTGTGTGGGTTAGTCTCACAGTCAGGTGTGGTGGGGCATGTATCAGACCTCTGCTATGAAGCCCATGTCTGGATTTAACTGAATGGAAAGTGACACAAATAATTCAGATACAGGACACAAATCCCTAAGCTGGACACTTGTCTGAGCATGTCATAGACATCATTTTATTGAACCCTCCCAACAAACTTGTAAGGTGGGATTTTTATTCTCATTTTACAGATGACAGCATGAGATTCAGAGAACTTAAGAAACTTGCCTATACTCCCCACTGAGGGGATGGCAGAATCCAGATTAAAATTCAGGTGCACCTGACCCCAGACTGGTATTCTTTTACTCTACTGTGATTCCACAGCAGGAATCCCTATGCTGAGCTTCTCCCTGTGGTGACTAATCTTGGTCAATTTGACACACCTGAGAACCCCAACCGAGGCATTGCCTCCAACAGATTGATTTATGAGCATATCTGCCAGGCATTTTCCTGATTACTAATTTATATATATGTAGGAGGACCCAGCCCACTGTGGGCAGTACCATTCCTACACAGAGGGGCCTGGGCTGTGTAAGAAAGGTAGCTGGCATTAACCTGGGAGCAAGCAGGAAACAGCTTTCCTCCATGGTTTCTGCCTCAAGCTCCTGCCTTGAGTTCCTGCCCTGACTTCTTTGGATGATGGCTTGTAACCTGTAAGATGAAATAAACCCTTTCCTTCCCAAGTTACTTGTGGACATGGTGTTTGCACAGCAACAAAAATCAAACGAGCCCCTCACCATGTCATACTGGTACTCCTTTTCCCAGTCACACATACAAGAGAGGGCTTGGCACACAAGAAGACTGGGAATATTTTTTCTAGAGCTGAACTGAGGCTCTGCAAACATTACTTTAAATCAAAGCTCATCTTATCTGTTCTTTCTCTATAGGCCCACAAGATGATCCATTGGTCGATGACCATCAAAGTGCTGGCTAGAGATCATGAACAGTGGGGCAGCTCCCAGATGTACAGGGAGAGTTCAGGGTAGGAGGGATATTACAGGAATTCGGCTTCATGGTTTCTGTTCTGTGTCTGTGGTTTTCTGAGACTCTCTTCCTTGCTGTTTCTGCATTCCCACAGTTAGGTTGTGCTGACCTTGCTTCACAAATTACCTGCCATTTGCCTGAACATGACAGCTAGTTTCTCAGTCAGTTATCTAGAAAACTGTCATAATACTATCTGCCTTACCCATTTCAAAAAATTGTCATGGGGCTGGAGAAGATGGTTCAGTGGTTAAGAGCACTAGCTGTTCTTGCAGAGGACCTGGGTTCAGTTTCCACTTACATTCATGCAGGTGAAACACTCAAAAAAAAAAATGAGTGAAGCACAAATTTAATTGTAATAATTTAATTCATCTTAGTGGCTGTTTTTATAAACTACTTTGCTTTAAACACATCAAAGTGATCCATCAGTGTGTTAAGAGGACACCTACTGATTGGAATGGGGATGGCCATGATGGCCAGTACAATCTGGATTTCCCCTGAAGGAGGAAGAAAGTGAAAGCTTAAAACTCACAAGATTAAGAACCCAACCTTCAGTTAAGTTTCTTAAGACCCATCTTCTCTTAACCTCCAACGCCCAAGCCACCTCCTGCCATCTCTCAGATCCTTGAGGATGAGCAGTAAGAATTGAAAGGGACAGGGACTGCCTAGTCAATGTCGCACTTGAGATCAGCTACTGACGTTATTTATGGAATATGGAAGTCCCAATTCATAACAACGGGCAAGTCTTGGGGGCTAGAAGGAGAAATGAAAATAAAAACACAGGACTAGAGGCCAAACAAAAGTCCTCGAGAATCCTTAAAAACCTAAAAGTGTCAGAAATCGTGTTTGAAATGCAGAATACAGAAAGGTGAGTCCTAGAGATGCGTGTGGCTGACATAGCTTAGGCTGACATAGCCCTCATCAGTCACCTTCTGGAGAAATGCCCAGGATCCCTGTGTAGCATCAGTAGAAGAAATGTGAGCGTGGCAAAGACCCAGTCTGGGCCTATATGGCCTGACGTTACAGCACGTACACACATACTCATGTGGGCACTCACACACACTCCACAGAGACAGCATTTACAGAGAAAATTGCCCATTCTTGATATAAACCTATGTGGAGGGCAGGTGGAGGGTCCTAGAAGAAGGGGTATACTTACCCATGAGAAGACCAAGGAGGAGCAAGGACCATGGCTGAGGACAGTACATATTCACCCTCAGACAGGCCTGCATCGTGTCGCCAGCTGGACTGTGTGTGTATAAGCATCAGCCCACATACTTTTCTTGGCTTTAGTGTCATCACTTTAACCACATGCACTTTTGAGTCACGAGATGTGAAGACAAGCAGATATGCAGGAAGAAGGGTTGGGGTTAGAGAGATGGCTCAGCAGTTACAAGCAATTGCTGTTCTTCCAGTGGACCTGGGTTCAATTCCCAGCACCCACATGGTGACTAACAACCATACATAACTCCAGTTCCAGGGAATCTGAGACCGTCTTCTGGCCTCTGCAGGTTTTGCACATATAGGCAAAACACTGATACACATAAAATAAAAGTAATAAAATACATATTTTTTTTTTGGTCTTTTTGAGACAGGGTCTCCCTGTAGCCCCAACTGTCCTGGAACTCACTATGTAGACCAGGCTGGCCTTGAACTCACACAGATCCTCCTGCCTCTGCCTCCCGAGTGCTGGGATTAAAGGCGTGCGTCACTACACCCGGCCTAAAATACTTTTTTTAAAAAAAAGAAGGGCCGGGCGTGGTGGTGCACGCCTTTAGTCCCAGCACTCGGGAGGCAGAGGAAGACAGATCTCTGCGAGTTTAAGGCCAGCCTGGTCTACATAGTGAGTTCCAGGACAGCTGGGGCTACAGGGAGACCCTGCCTCAAAAAGACCAGAAAAAAAGAAGGTGTTCAGGGTCCGAGGAATTCCCCAAATTGACCACTCGGATATTGAGTCTCAGTAAACAGAAGCACTTTATTGAGGCCAACGGGACCAGTTGGGGACACAGACAGTCTCGGGAGCTGTACTGTGACCCTGAGCAGTGAAAACACAGGGCTTTTAGGCAGAAAAACCACAAAAACCACAAAGCAGGGCATGTCCATAGAAACTATACACAGAATAACCAGGAAATGATTGGAACAATCTAGGGTTGATTTCCAGGGACTTTACCTATACAGCCATTGGCTGTCTTACCTGGGGCAGAAAGTTCTTTCTCTTCTGCCCCAGATTATTCCCACAAAGACCATACACAGATGTATCAAGTACACTGTCATTTGCTAGCTTACCTGGGGCAGAACGTTCTATCTCTTCTGCCCCAGATCATTTCCATAGAAATCATAAACAGATACCAGGAAAGAGTTTGAACAATGAAAGGGATTTCCAGAGTCAGGTGGAAGGCAGCTTTTTCTCAGAGGCCAGGGAGAGGGTCTGAGGGGCACTCTCTTTCAAAGGAAGAGTAACAGCCATCAGACTGAGCTACTTAAAAGCCAAAGCTAACAATGCCACAGCTTTGTGCTGGGGATATAGCTCAGTTGTAGAACACTTGCTTAGCAGGTACAAGGATCTACGTTCCATCCCCAGCAGTGCAAAGAAAATTTGGTTTTTAAAGTTACAGTCTTGCTTTTTCAAATCTTACAGAAGTCAAGCATCCCCTACAAGTCTAAAAGTCCTGGGACAATATTCTGGTTCACATGACCTTTCATGGTTGGCTTGCATCTTGCCAACAACCCCAGCTTTGTGTTCTGTCATCAAAATTCATACCCTGGATTCCAATCTCTGCAAATTTCTTCTAAGGAATTCCCCATATGATATCTCACCTTTTCAAATTTGGTTCTACTTACTAGTAAAATTTTGATTCTGAATTACTCTAACCCCCAGCATCTTTTTACCCTAGCATCTTCCATTGCTCACATCAGGATGTCACCACCTTGGTAAAATTTTCCCCAAGGCTAGACTGGAGCTAGGGTATCCATCTTCTGCCTTTGGACTTTGATGCTTCGAGCTCCTGGGTCTCCAGTTGTGAACCTGGACACTTGCCGCAGCAGCAGCAGCACCACCACACCATCTCCCAGCTCTCAAACCTTTGGATTTGGAGTGGGATGAATTAATACTATCAACTTCTCTGATTATCAGTCCTTCAGACTTTGAGCTATACCACTGGATTTCCTGACTCTCCAGCTTTCAGTTCATGGGATCTATCAACATCCATAATAGTGTGGATAATTGTATAACTGCATTAGCAAATTCCTATAATAAATCTTTCTCATATACACGTCCACTGATAATTCATGACATGAACCATTTAGAGATGTACAAAAATCTATGCATCAAATACTCCTAAGCAATCACTTACATGAAACAAAGCTATAAGTGGCTCTGTACCTGGTACTTCTGAGCATTTTTAGAAAACTAAGGAATATGATGACAGTTGTTGGTTTCTTCTGATATCACTGTACAAAATGGTAAAAGAAAAGAACTGGCTTAAGAATTCAAATACCCAGTCCAAGAACACCACAAATACCTAAAAGCTTTTAGAAAGGCCTTGAAGGATAGCTTCACTCTCTCTAGACACAGATGAGGATGAAATTACCAAAAAACAAGCCCAGAACCTTACCCTGCAGTTGGCAGAACTACAATGCAAGTTGAAGTCCCAGATTCAAAGGTGTAGGACCCAGAGATCCCCCTCATTCAACCCCTCCTGACACCCCACTGATTGCTCTTTTCAGCTTCTGTGTAATGCTTGAAATGCACACCTGCTGCTACTCCTCCCCTGCTATTCCCCTTCCAGAAAACTATAGATTAGATAAGCCCAGGTATGAACACTGCTCTATAGAGTAAAAATAAAGACTCCTGACCACACAGATGGCCAGCACATTCCGCAACCCCAAGAACAACACCGGCCAATAAAAAATCTCCATGACCGCATCCTGTACAACCAATCAGTTCAAAGGTGTGTTGGCGTGCGCGGGATTCTTGGACCAACCACAAAGTGACACTGTTATTCCCCTCCTCCCTTTGTCTCTAACCTATAAAGAGCCCCTTCTTACCCCACCTGGGGGTCTCAGCATGGTTCCATTTTATCATGAAAAAACCATAAACCTTTGCTTTTGCATTTTAGTGTATTGAGTCCTCGGTGGTCTTTTTGGGGTCCAGTGGATGAGGTACAACATTTGGGGGCTCGTCTGGGATTCCCCCCAGAGACCTCTGAGAGGAACCGACCCCAAAAGTTTTGTGATCAACCGGCCGGGTAAGTTTTTGTAAATTGTGCGTATGTCTGTCTTCTCTATACTTTCACTTTGGTTGCAGCCATCTGATCTCAGATTTTCTTTGTCACTGAAACGCTAACAAGGTGACCTGGAGGATTCAGGAGACATCCTCACCGGGGTGGGTGCTGCTCATCAGACGCCCCACCAGGACACTAGTCCATCTGAAACCTCAGAGGACCTCGTGACCCTGTTGGGACATGCGAGTCCTATCCATACAGTCTTTGGCATAATCGAGCTGGGGAACTCGGCCGAGAGTCCAGACCATCTGAAAGCCGCAGCAGCTTATTCTGGGCCCTCTGTTTGTCTGTGTCGTTCCTGTGTCTTGTGCTCTTTGTTCTAATTTGTTGATGAAATGGACAGGACTGATGAATACTATGGGCAACACCCCATCTTCCCCTCTGGATCTTACGCTAGTCCACTGGGGGGACATTAAGACGATTGCCCATAACAATAGTGTAGATGTAAAAAAGAAGAAATGGACAACTTTACGTTTGGTTGATTGGCCCTCTTTAAATGTTGGATGGCCCCCTGAAGGGACTTTTAACCTGAGTTTGATTTCCAGAGTAGAGGACCATGTCTTCCACCCACGTATGGGCCACCAGGACCAGATTCCATACATCGTGACCTGGCGGGGCTTCATCAAGCGACCTGACGGTGCCCCCGCCTAGGTCAAGTCCTTTCTTCCCCCAATTAATCTTGTTGTTCCCCCCCAACTTTGCAGGTCCTCCCTCTAAGACCAAAGGCAGCAGAGAAACCCATTCTCCAGGGAGGCATGGAGGAGAGCGACATCTTTCCCCCACCCTACTCCCCTCAGGCAAGCGTCCTGCCAACAGTACCACAAGTGCAGACCCCGCCTCCTAACTCTGAGGAAGTACCGTCGCTCCCACAGGGGCCTGCACAGGTCACAAGGAGCAGGAGGAGGGCAGCCTTCCAGCCTGACACTGTTGTCCTCCCCCTCTGCCCAGCCAGGCCCCCAGATAGAGAGGGCAACCAGCCCTTTCATTACTTGCCTTTTGCCACCAGTGATCTTTACAATTGGCGCTCACAGAATGCGCCTTTCTCTGAAAACCCCAAGGACTTGATTAACTTATTGGAAACTGTTCTTTTCACTCACCAGCCAACCTGGGACGACTGCCACCAGCTCCTGAGTGTCCTGTTCACTACTGAGGAGCGAAACAGGATCCTGGAGGCAGCCCAGAAATTGGTTCTGGGCCCCACCAGGGACCCTACCACAGACCCAGGCATCATTAATGCCAGCTTTCCCCCTAGCCATACCAACTGGGACTACAACATGGCAGAAGGTAACAAGAGGCTCCTGGTCTATCACCAGACTCTGCTAGCGGATCTCAAAATGGCAGCGAGAAACCCCACCAATATGTCTACAACTGGGACTACAACATGGCAGAAGGTAGGGAGAGGCTCCTGGTCTACTGCCAGACTCAGCGGGTCTCAAAACAGTGGCTAGAAAAGCCGCCAATATGTCTAAGGTCTATAATGTCAGACAGGGGCCCAAAGAGAGCCCAGCTGCATACTTAGAGAGGTTACAAGATGCCTTCCAGTGGTTCACTCTGTATGACCCAGAAGCGGAGGAATCAGCCCAAACTGTGATGTTTGCTTTCGTTAACCAGGCAACCCCTGACATCAAGAAGAAGTTGCAGTCTCTAGATAGACTAGGAGAAAAGAACCTTAGGGACTTAATAGCAGTGGCAGAAAAGGTTTATAATAGGAGGGAGACAGCAGAACAAAAAGAAGAAAGAAAAGAAAAAAGACAGGAAGCAAGCCTGACCAGGGTCCTGGAGAGACAGCAGGCCTGCCACAAAAAGGACTTCAGAGAGATATTATTGGCAACCAACCCCCAGTACGGAGGGAACTCATCGGCAGGATCCAGACCACAAAACAAAGTGGGAAAGAACCAGTGTACGTACTGCAAGGAGGAAGGACATTGGGTAAAGGACTGCCCCAAGAAAAAGAATCAGCTAAGGTATTACCGGCTCTAGTTGGGGGTGAAGACAGTGACTAGGGGAGACAGGGCTCAGGTCCCCTCCCTGAGCCCAGGGTAACCCTGAAAATAGAGGGGAAACCACTTGAGTTTATGGTAGATACTGGATTTTATTGGAGCCAAGAGGGCCAGTGCCCTCCAGAAATACATGGGTACAGGAGGCAACAGGAACAAAGCCCTACTCATGGACTACCCAAAGAACAGTAGATTTAGGGAAGGGTCAGGTATCCCACTCGTTTTTAGTAATCCCAGAATGTCCTTACCCACTTCTGGGCAGAGACTTATTGTCAAAGATGAGGGCACAAATCCACTTCACAGCTAAAGGAGCCACCCTGCTTTGCGATGGGGCACTGATTCAGGTTTTAGTCACCAACGACCTGACTGAGGAATATAGACTCCATCAAGAGCCGATTCAACCTAACCCTGATATATCTGATTGGCTCCAAAAATTTCCCCAAGTCTGGGCAGAAACAGGGGGTATGGGCCTGGTGGAACACAGACCTCCCATATATGTTGAACTCAAAGCGGGAGCGGATCCTGTTAAAGTGCGCCAGTATCCTATGCCCCTAGAGGCAAAACGTGGAATTGCTCCACATATCAGAAGATTGATGGAACTGGGGGTGCTGAGGATGACCCAGTCGGCCTGGAACACCCCACTCCTGCCTGTCAAGAAGCCCCAATCCGGAGACTATAGACCAGTACAAGATTCGAGGGAGGTAAATAAAAGAGTCATTGACATTCACCCCACTGTCCCCAACCCTTATACGTTACTCAGTACCCTGCCACCAGATTGACAATGGTATACAGTTCTGGATCTCAAAGACACCTTTTTCCACCTGCCACTAGCTCCCAGCAGTCAGCCCTACTTTGCCTTAGAATGGCATGATCTGGAGGCAGGAATCAATGGCCGGTTGACCTGGACGTGACTGCCTCAAGGGTTTAAGAATTCTCCAACTATATTCGATGAGGCTCTGCATGAAAATCTGGGTAAGTACAGAGCCCAACACCCTGATATAAGTCTGTTACAATATGTAGATAACTTATTGCTCATGGCACTGGACCAGAAGTCCTGCCTAGAGGGTACTAAGGACTTACTCCACATACTTGGGGACTTGGGATACCGGGCCTCAGCAAAAAAAGCTCAGATATGTCTAGAAGAAGTGACTTATCTAGGATACATCCTCAAGGAAAGGCAGCGGTGGTTGACTAAGGCCTGCAAAGAGACTGTGCTAAAGATACCCACGCCGACCTCCAAAAAGCAGGTGAGGGAATTCCTAGGCACCGTGGGGTTCTGCCGCCTCTGGATTTTAGGGTTTGCTGAAATTGCAAAGCCCCTATATGAGGCTACCAAAGAAGGACAGGACTTCAACTGGACACAGGAAAGACAAGAGGCCTTTGAAACCCTAAAATGCAAACTCTTAGAGGCCCCTGCCTTAGGACTTCCAGACATAAGCAAACCTTTTTGTCTATATGTGGATGAACATAGAGGTATTGCAAAAGGAGTCCTCACCCAGAAAGTAGGTCCCTGGAAGAGACCTATTGCATACCTATCAAAGAAATTAGACCCTGTAGCAGCTGAATGGCCCCCTTGCCTGCGAATTATAGCAGCAGTGGCCCTGTTGGTTAAGGATGCTAACAAGTTAACCCTGGGACAGGACATGCTTTTGGCAACCCCTCATTCCCTCGAGGGGGTGCTCAAGCAACCCCCTGATCAATGGTTGAGCAATGCCCGATTAACTCATTATCAGGCTCTGCTCCTAAATCCACCCAGGATCACCTTCCAGGTACCGACGGCCCTGAACCCAGTCATGCTGTTGCCAGATCCCGATCTCGGGGACCCACTCCACGACTGTACTGAAATTCTGGCACAGGTGCATTGCATCAGACCTGACCTGAAGGATGTTCCCTTGGCATCAGACCTGACCTGAAAGATGTACCCTTGCCTGACGCTGAACAAACCTGGTACACAGATGGAAGCAGCTTCATCAGAAATGGTAAAAGGCATGCGGGGGGAGTGGTCACAACCACCTCGAGAGTCATTTGGGCCAAGCCACTGCCAATAGGTACATCGGCCCAAAAAGCTGAACTGATCACGCTCACCAAAGCCCTAAAGATGGGTAAGGGAAAGAGACTCAACGTCTACACAGAGAGCAGATATGCATTTGCCACTGCCCACATTCATGGGGCCATCTATCAAGAGAGAGGCCTTCTTACTGCAGAGGGGAAAATTATTAAAAATAAACAAGAGATCTTAGACCTCCTGCAAGCTCTCTGGGGCCCAACGAAACTAGCCATAATCCACTGTCCGGGCCACCAAAAAGGGAACAACCCCATCCAGAAGGGAAACAGTCTGGCTGACAGGGCAGCTAAAGAAATAGCCCTAACCTCCTCAATTCTGCCCACCCTGGTTGACCCCAGAGCAAGGGAACTGCCTAAAACTCCCCACTATAGCCCCAAGGACTTAGCCTGGATACACACTCTCCCTATGACTCAATGCCTAGAGGGCTGGTGGAGGACAATGGATTGGAAAGTTATCCTACCTCAGAATTTGGGCGTAAAGTTGCTCAAGAAAATACATTGCATCACACATGGGCACCCAAAGGATGCAAGACTTACTAAGAAGGGCCAAAGTTAAAATTCAGGAAGGAAATCAAGCCATTGAAAAAATTGTTAGGTATTGTCATGCCTGCCAATTAACCAACCCAGCTCCATCCCATGCTAACCCAGGATCCCAGAGCAGAGGGACATGACCAGGTGAGTATTGGGAGACTGATTTCACTGAGATCAAACAAGGAAAATTTGGATATAAATATTTACTAGTATTCATAGACACCTTCTCTGGATGGACTGAAGCCTACCCAACCAAGCATGAGACTGCTCACGTGGTGGCCAAGAAGCTAATCAAAGAAATCCTACCCAGGTATGGTTTCCCAAATACAATTGGATCAGATAATGGGCCGTCTTTTGTCTCTCAGGTGAGCAAGGGAATAGCCACTGTACTGGGGGCCAATTGGGAATTACATTGTGTACACGACTGGGTATGTATTGGGAGACTGATTTCACTGAGATCAAACAGGGAAAATTTGGATATAAATATTTACTAGTATTCATAGACACCTTCTCTGGATGGACTGAGGCCTACCCAACCAAGCATGAGACTGCTCACGTGGAAGCCAAGAAGCTAATCAAAGAGATCCTGTCCAGGTATGGTTTCCCAACTACAATCAGATCAGATAATGGGCTAGCCTTTGTCTCTCAGGTAAGCCAGGGAATAGCCACTGCACTGGGGGCCAATTGGAAACTAGATTGTGCTTATAGACCCCAGAGTTCAGGATAGGTAGAAAGAATGAATAGAACTCTAAAAGAGACCTTAACCAAATTAGCTTTAGAGACTGGCGCAGACTGGGTGGCTCTCCTCCCCTTTGCCCTTTTTAGAGTGAGAAACACTCCATACCAAATGGATTTGACCCCCTTTGAAATCATGTATGGAAACCCCCCTCCCATGATACCTAGCCTCCAAACTGACCTAGTATTGACCTTGGGAGACCAGGACATACTGGACTCACTCCAGTGATTGCAGTTAACCCACCAATGGGTCTGGCCACAACTCAGGGCTATATATGAAGCCTCTGTTCCCCCACAACCCCACAGGTTCAGGCCCAGTGACTGGGTCTTCATCCGCAGACACCAATGGAAAAATCTCAAGCAGAGATGGAAGGGTCCCTTCGTGATCCTCTTGACGACTCCCACAGCACTCAAAGTGGACAGCGTCACGACTTTGGTGCACTACTCCCATGCAAAACCTGCCGACCCGTTTGCAGTCCCAGAGGATTTCAAAGGAGGCACCTGGAAGGCATCCTGAAATCCTTCAAACCCGCTCAAGCTTCAAATCTGGCGGGATGCCTCCTGCTAACCTGCCTCGGTGGTGCGCTCCCTCCATCACCTTGCCCCTGGCCTCGGTCCCACAGCCAAGCACGTCAGTGGCCCCGTCAGCCCGGCCGCTGTGGCCTCCCAACCCCCCTCGCCCCATACGTTCGGAAGAGCCAGTTACGGCGCCATGAGACCACTGCCTCAATGGCCGGCGCCCACCTCCTGCTCACCTGTCTGCTGGTGACTGGGCCCCTCCCGATGAGAAGCTTAAATCCCCATGCACCAGTACAAGTGACTCGGATGTTAGCTAACATGGAAACGGGAAAGGTAGTGTTAGCAGTAACTGAGGACCATCCACCTAACACTTGGTGGCCCCTGCTTGATGTTGACCTCTGTACCCTAGCAGATGGGCTGTATGACACAAGCCTGAATGGAAAAACTTTGGGGTATGAAGACTCCTCGGCAGGCTATAATTGTAAATTTAAATCGGGGGTTAGAAACCTACGAGCTAAAAGCTTGTATGTCTTCCCAGGACCTCATGTTAAACCAGGGTGCAGGGGAGCCCAACACTATTATTGCCAACACTAGGGATGCGAAATAACTGGGGAGGCATGGTGGTTAGCAACCGCCCGAGGGGAGCTCATTACCATCAGGTATAACCAGACGGGGACACCATGCCAGAGCGGTTCAGGTAGCAATCCCTCATGTTGCAATCCCTTGCTCATTCGGTTCACTGATAAGGGAAAAAAGGGCAAAGGATGGAGAACAAGCAGACTTGCCAACACTAGGGATGCGAAATAACTGGGGAGGCATGGTGGTTAGCAACCGCCCGAGGGGAGCTCATTACCATCAGGTATAACCAGACGGGGACACCATGCCAGAGCGGTTCAGGTAGCAATCCCTCATGTTGCAATCCCTTGCTCATTCGGTTCACTGATAAGGGAAAAAAGGGCAAAGGATGGAGAACAAGCAGACCTTGGGGGCTGCGTTTATGGATCAATGGTTATGATACGGGACTCTTATTTTCTCTACAATGACAGGAAACCCCCAAAACAGCCACAATTGGCCCAAACCCTGTTCTGGTCCCAGGGGCAGGTCCTTCCTCAGTGGGGGATCCACTAACTGAACTCACTACTCAGCTTAAAGTCAAGACCCCCACCGTTCGTTCTTCCCCATGTCCTTCCCTAATCCAACCTCAGGCTGGCCAAGAGAGTTTAATAAGACTATTAGATCGGGCTTACTTCTTTTTAAATGCCACCCACCCAAGCCAGGCTGTCTCTTGCTGGTTGTGTTATGACACCGCTCCTCCCTATTACGAAGGAGTTGCAGTTCAAGGTAACTATACAATTAGCCCAAATGACTCACGCTGCAGGTGGTCTTCCAAGGCAAGCCTCTCCCTAGGGAGAATTACAGGCTTGGGGACCTGTATAGGAAGAGTCCCCCCCTCATACTCCTTTCTATGCAACCGGACCCTTTCAGTTAATGCGTCAACTCAGAGGTATTACATTCCTCCCAATGATACCTGGTGGGCCTGCTCTACAGGGCTGACACCCTGTGCACAATCACAAGTAGTCAATGCAACTGGCTTCTGCGTGCTCACCCTCCTCTTCCCCCGCTTAGTATACCACTCAGATGAGGAATTCTTGCAGCTATACCTACGACAAGATCAGCTCCCCCTGCGTGTAAAAAAGACCCCCGTAGTTGCAGCCATGACTCTAGTAAGTATGGGAATAGCTTCAGGACTAGGCACGGAAGCCACTGCCATCATACAAGGCAATGCTCAATACACTGACTTACGCATCAGCTTGGACGCTGATCTCCAGCGTTTAGAAGAACCCATAAGTCAGCTCCAAGATTCTGTTAGCTCATTAGCAGAAGTGGCCCTGCAGAATCGGAGAGGAATGGATCTCCTCTTCCTACAGCAAGGGGGGCTATGTGCCACTTTGCGGGAAGAATGTTGCTTCTACCAGGACCATTCAGGAGTTATAAGAGATAACATGGCAAAGATCAGAGAGGGACTAGATGCCAGACATAAACAGAGGCAGGAAACGCAGGGGTGGTTCGAATCTTTGTTCAACAAATCCCCATGGCTGACTACCCTCATCTCAACTCTCATAGGCCCTCCCATAATTCTG
>NW_008344599.1:0-12079 GCF_000622305.1 Nannospalax galili | reverse complement strand
CCCCAACCCCGCAAACAACAGCCACCAAAAAAAAAAAAAAAAAAATCTCCACGACCGCATCCTGTACAACCAATCAGTTCAAAGGTGTGTTGGCGCGTGCGGGATTCTTGGACCAACCACAAAGTAACTGTTATTCCCCTCCTCCCTTTGTCTCTAACCTATAAGAGCCCCTTCTTCCCACACCTGGGGCTCTCAGCATGGTTCCATTTTATCGGTGCGGTCTGAGAGCCCGAGCTTAAGCCCAAATAAACTATAAACCTTGCTTTTGCATTTTTGGTGTGTTGGGTCCTAGATGGTCTTCTTGGGGTCCTGTGAATGAGGTATAACAAAGGGCACTACTTTAACAATGAGGCTAGAGTCTGGAAAAATGGAAGACTAAAAGTTGGGATGGGGATGTGTGAGAGGAAATAGATGAAGCTGGGGATGTTGAGCCCCTATTTTCAATGAGTCATCTTTACCAATGGCAAGTAACTTCCCATAAACACTGAAACAGTCTTGGACCTGAAAAAGTAGATATCCAAGCCCAGTCAAGTGACGTCTCCACCTCAATGGCAGCAGCATGCCCCACTCACAGTGGTATAGGCCTCCCCACACACAGGGGTCTCCACCTTTCTAGCTCTGTCTGAAGGGGTTAGCCACACATTGCCTGAGGAAGCAGTAACAACTTCCCCAGAAGCAAAGGTCATACTACACTCTGCTGATTCTCCTCAGAACACATCTCCACCCTGTCTCTTCATCTTTAGACTTATAACTGGACGCAAGCCTCAGCAGTTCCCTTGAGATGTTATGGGGGACTCTCTTGGTTCTTATCATCTCAAAGGAAAGAGTTCAGCCAAGAGACACAGACAATGTAAACAGACGTTTATTTAGCAAAGCAAAGCAAGCATTCCAAAGAGAGGTTGGAATGAGCTGTCTCAAAGCAGGTGGTTTCTGTGTTGTGGAAATTTCATGAATATTTATTAGGTGAGTGACATATTCATGGAGTAAAGTGGTCCTTTGTCCCTCTCAAATCATGATGGACTAGCACTCCTTTTTAGCATATGTCTTCCTATGACCCTGTAGAAAAGTCCACTAAGTGTGTATGGTAGGTTGTTTCAGACCACAATGTACATAATACTATAATGAAGGTGAGATCTTTTGAGGATACAGACCTTCATTAGTGTATGTGTGTGGAAAAATGCCCTGGAGCTAACTTAGCTTTTTGATGCAATGTGAATAACCTATCTTCAGCTTCAAGGATGTTTAACCACAATGGGCATTCTGACCATCAGGAGATAGCTACTAAGATACAGCTGTGGGTTTACCACATATCTAACTCCTCTTTGAGGCTGTTCAAGGTCTCTTGATTGACATCATAGCGGTCTTTTGTTTAAGGCATTTTGCTGCCCTAGATAAAGTTCAAGCTTTATTTTGAGAGCAGGAACCAGATTCTATAATAGCTTATCAGGTTGTACAAACAGGAATAGGGCTTGAGCTATCTTTTAGAAACCTCTTCTCCCAGCCGCACTGCTCATGTCTATCCTCATACCTTACAAAGGGAAAGAACTACTTGGAGTTTTACATTGATACTGCAGAAATACAGCAAGCATGTGTGGGAATAGGTACCAAAGGTATGGAATAATGGTGGAAAGAACTTAAAGTTGCATCAAGCCAAATTTATTGATATGGATTCACCAAGCTGATTTTTTTTTCATAGATCAAGCTTTTAATATGCATGAGATTTGTGCTGAGCTTTTTAATGCAGTATATTATTGAATGTCTATGACATCTCTGTGAGGAAAGTGCTATGTAGAATTTAAGACTGAATCACTGAGGCACAGCTGAGCTATATAGGAGACTTAGGATTCAAGGATAGATCTGTTCAGGGGATGGAGAGGCTCAGCAGTTAAGAGCACTGCCTACTCTTGAAGAAGACCTGTGTTTGGCTGCCAACACCCACATGGTTGTTAACAACCCACTGTAACTCCTGTCCCGGGAGATCCGACACCCCCTTCTGACTTCCACAGGCATTGCATGTCCTGGGTACACTTGCATACATGCAGGCAATACACTCGTACACATAAAATAAAGATAATAAGGGGCCGGAGAGATGGCTCAGTGGTTAAGAACACTGGTTGTTCTTACAGAAGACCCGGGTTTGAATCCCAGTACCCACATGGCAGCTAACAACTGTCCTCAACTCCAGTCCCAGGAGATCCAACAGCCTCTTCTGACCTCCACAGGCATTGCATGACATGGTCCACTTACCTACATGTAGGCAATACATGCATACACATAAAAGAAAAATAATTTAAAAAGATAATAAATAAAATATAAGAAAAAGAATAGATCTGTTCAAAGTCCTTGGTTCTATTAGCCACATATCCTGTGTTTTCTTTCTCCTTTCTTTTATTTATTATTGTTTTGAGACACAGTCTTGCTCTGTAGCCCAAGCAGGCCTTAGACTTGTGATCCTCCTGCTTCAGGCTCCCAAGGGCAGGGCTGGATGAATGCTACCATGCCCAACACACTTATCCTTCCTCTGTCAGTATTTACAGACTGCCATCGAATCACTGACTGAGAAGTAGTGGTAGATATGAATTTATATTCAGAGCTGCTTGTGGACTCTGCAGATTCATGCCAAGTCCAGCTCTCTAACTCTCCCTTTCTTTTTAACTTTTACAAAAACTTTATTGAGAATTTCATACACACATATAAGGTGTTTTGATCAAAACCATGCCCACTCCCTCCCTTCCAACATTCCCCCCTCTGAAGAGGTAACCCGTAAATCTTCTAAGGATTAGATACAAGCTCCCAAATACTTTTGACATTTTTGGCCTTTGAAACAGAGTATGTTGCTAACAGGCCCAAGAACATTTTGACTTTTAGCCAAGAAAGTGGCTACATTTTGGGGGTCTTTTTACCCTAACTGCCTAGCCAATTCCTACCTCCTATTCTTGCCACACCATCCTCTGAAGGGGTTACGCAAGTTGCCAATAGGGAATAGGGACTCTGACTGCTCTGGCTTCTTCCATGCTGAACAGGGCACAATTGGAGGACCCTTTCAGTGAATCTACCTAAAAGACTCCCAAATTGTAGGTGAGGCAATTGGAGTACCCCTTCAGTGGGTCTATCTAAAAGACTCCCAAATTGCATAACTCTTGTCTCTAAAGGGAACAGAATGTCCTCAAATCATGAATAGGAGATGTGAAGGAGAAGTAAAGGCAAAAGAAATTAGCATTACTAGTTCTAGACAGGGAACTAGAAAAAAAGTCAGAACAAGGTAATTTTCAAATGTTCATATGAGAGTCCATTGGCATTTCTTGACAAGGGCTTCCAAAAGCATCCCTCTATTGGGTTCCTCCTCATTTTTCTTTTGTCTGCCAAGGCTGGACTCTAGAGTGATGGATTCAGGATTTTCTTTCAGGCATTTTGATAGCTGTTGGAGTAGTTAGAATCAGTGTCAGTTCCCTCTCAGAGGCTTCTAAATAGGGGGAGAAAAATTTATCCATCATTTTAGAACAATAGCTGGTTATCTCCCTTAGCTACAGGTGGGCACTACAGTACTGGAGACCAAGATTTGAAGTCTGACATCTGGGCAGCACTTTCTGGTTAGGAACAAAACCATCAATGAGAAATCACTGTCTAAACTTTTTATATAGACTTAAGCCTAATGTCTGGGAAGTGTAATCCCTTGAACTCTTAAAGAAGTATACTGATGACATTTCTCTTCGGTTATACTTTCCTTTTGGGTGTTTAAGACCACACAGTTGGCCAAAATGAATCAATTTATTTTTATACTTAAGGTCATTTGAGGATCCGTTCCTCAGGGGTCACATGGGCTTGGGAGAAGCTCCTGACTCCTTTCTTTTACCAGTTCCATTTACGTGACGATAAGTCAAAGGACCTGCTTGACCATGTTTGGCTTCACTTGGAGCATGAATGAGACGTTTCCTCTACGTTGACCCTCCTCTTTGTAGACTGTACACTGGTTCAAGTCCATCTCGTGGGGTCTCCATGTCCTCCCTGAAACCTGAACAAGAGGACAGGTGACTCACCACATTAACAGGACATTTTGAGAGATGTTGCATAGTCCCCTGGAACTTGGTTGACCTTGGAGGGCAAGGGGTAAAAACTGTGCTTTAAGTCCCTCTGACCACATTAGAATAGGCCTTAAAGTATGGCTTTTAAACATCCAATAAAGTTAACTCCACCAATCTGGTACTTTTAATTATCATGTGCTATGTAGATAAGGCTTAGGTAAAGAACCAAATATTCTCAGATAAACATTGACTAGATTTATATTTTGTTCCTTAAAGTAGTCTACTAAACTATGACCATAGAAATTTTAAGATTATACGTATATTATTTTTGTCTCATCCTTTATATATAACAAACCTAAACAGACTATCATCAAGGCTGGTTAAAAAACCAAATATTCTCAGATAAACATTGACTAGATTTATATTTTGTTCCTTAATCTGGTTGATGAAATTATGACCAAGAAATTTTCAGATTATGTGCATATTATTTTTGTCTCATCCTTTATATATAATAAACCTAAACAGACCTTCATCACTGCACCAAGCTGATTTTTTTAAATATTTTATTTATTATTTCTATTTCATGTGTATGAATGATTGCCTCCTTGAGATCTGTTGTTTGATTGGTCACATGAACTATAAACCAAAATCTTGAAGTATGATAGAAAAGTATGGAAAAGTTAAGGGTGCACCCCTCCCCCTGGGTGCAATTTAAGACTTTCCCTGACTGAGAGTGAATGCAGCTGATGAAACCACTTGTAAGACTATCTGCAAAGAATCAAACTCCTTTTTCTGAGAAAAAGCCCACAAACAAGATTCATAAAACAGTTAATGACTCAGGGTTATGCTTACAGTCAAAATATATTTCTTGACCTCCTTGTGACCTGTGTATAGTAAGAATTCCTTTGACTCATGACATGACTTTCCTTTCTTATCTGGAAACCTGAACATTGTATTTCATAAATCACTTTATAATCTCATCTACAAAAGAAAATTTTGTGAGGTAAAAATATGTATACCAAAATATTTTTAATAAACCTTTAAACAATGTAACTTCAAAAGCCATAATATCAGTCCCTGGCTTCCGGCACAGCCAGGGCATGCTCCAGGTCTGACTACAGCACTGACAGTTCCCTGCCCTAACTGCACCTGCTAGCTCCACAGGTTTCTGGTATCGCCAAAAGAGGGCTGCCATCCTGGACCCGAGAGAGCGGCCCCGCCACCCCGGGTGTTCGACTGCTTCCTGCCACTCTGGAGAAGCCTGCACGGACCAGACCGGGGTCGGGTGGGGGTAGGGGATAACCCAGGGAACATGCAGCCTGGGTAGGCGGCTCTGAGGCTTTGACCAACTGCCTCTTCGTCCTTGGTTTCTTGGAATCTGCAGTGCATTCGAATAGCAGAGGCCCACACTGCATTGGCTGGCTGTGTGATCACTGTTTCACAGGTGGGAGACCGAGGCACAAGGCTGGTGAGCAGCTAGATCAGAACGGACTCCTCCTGAGGGTTGGAGGAGGTTGGACAAGAGCCCTTGGCCTTTCCTTCCCTCCCTCAGCCAAGTTGAGCCACTTGGGTTTTGTTTTGTTTTGTTTTGTTTTTGTTTTTGTTTAGGATTTGTTTTTATTTTAAAACAACTTTTTCTTTGTAAACTGTCCCAACTGCACCTGAATAGAGTGCTCTCTGGGGAGATCTTTTCATACTACACCACTGGCAGGGCCAAATTGTCTCTTCCACTGGTGACAAGATGACTTGCCATAAGCAAATTGGAGTAGCATGATCCACCTTAGGTTTTAACGTAGCAGAGATAGGAATGTCAGAGTGAATTTGACATTTAATAGCCACTCTTTTGTGCTTGGAGGGTCCATAAAACACAAGTTTGCCACAACTTGAAGAAATAAATTTGTGACAGAAGACCCAGCATGCTTGGAGAGCATCATGATCACCCTTCTCTGTAGTCCAGTAGGAACCATGCTACTCAGTGGGAAAACCTAAATACACGGGAGTAATTGGACCTGAAAGGGCAGGAGTCAAGGAAGACATTTAATCCAAAGGTAAAGTAGGTATGGTTATATAACTGTAACAGATAGCAGAGTGACCACAGCAATCAGAATAGTCTTGATATAGGGGCCGGGCAAAATTGGATAAGGGCACATTCATGTTCTGTACTGTAAAGACACATTTGTATTTTATGTTGTAGAAAGAAATCTGTGTGTACATGTTATCAATAGCTTAGCATATATGCACTGTTAATGGTTGATTGGTTTGTTCTGAATTAATTCCCCCACATACCCCACAGATGGCCCTGGATGGGTACAAGGTTGAAACCAGCAGACAATAACTAGACTCGATGTTTCAAGAAGTGCCTCATAGGGATGGAGAGATGGCTCAGTAGTTAAGAACACTGAGTGTTCTTGCAGAAGATCCTGGTTCAAATCCCAGCACCCACATGGCAGCTAACAACTGTCCATAACTCCAGTTCCAGGGGATCCAACAGCCTCCTCTGTTCTCTGTGGTATTGCACGACACGGATGCACTTACCTACACACAGGCAATACACGCATACCCATAAAATAAAAATAATAAATAAAATATTTTTTAAAAAGAAATACAAAGATTTTTTTTTTAAAAAAAGAAAGAAATGCCTCATCACAAATATCTAGAGAATCAAGGGAGAGTGCAGGGGAGTACAGATGCACAGGCATCACAATTCTTAGAGGTATGGGCAACCACCTGACCAGAAGAGCAAGACTGAGCTCTGAGTAACTGACTGCCTTTGTCGCCCCACAACCCATTAAAGCCTGCTGGTAGACATGAGATGGAAGGGTAATTTTTTTTAAATGTTAATCTGTTGCTTTCACAGATGTACAACTCTCTGAATAAAGCACAATTTAAAGATTAAATTCTTATCTCTACTCATTGGTCTTTGTGGTGACAGACAACATGAGCTCTAGTATTCCAGTTACAGTCTGACCCATGGAGACCTGTCACATTGGCCTTGGTTTATCATGGCATTCCTAGAAGCAAAATGGATAGGAAGCCTAGTAAATTCTTACCTGTCCTGCAGAAGCAGAAAAGTTCTAGATCGAGGACATAAAAGTCTAATCTGCATCCTAAAATAAAAGGCAATCCCTCAGTCAATCCTTAGGTTCAAGCCAGCAGATAGGCCTAGAATTCCCCGAATGAATGATGAGTGTGAGTTGCCTGGGAGAAGAACCTGGACCTATAATGTTAAACTTTTCCTCTCAACCTACAACCTTAATCATGGCCACTATGCCCTGGGGAAGAAAAAACAACCAGAGCGCTCAGAGACATCCAGGGACATTGACTTCAGGACATGCAGAGTCACTGTGGCCCTTTAGTCAGAGCAGGGACTTATGGAGGTCAGGTAGTCAATAAAACTTTATCTCAGGCCCATCTCACAGGTGATCCCTGAACACACCCTGTGGTTCTTCAATTCTAGAATATATAGTTAGCTACACTTGCTTAGCACACAGTAGAATCCTCACATTGTTCCTTAGTCGGTGAAGTAAGAGTTATCACACTGAGAAAAAACAAAAACAAACAACAACAAAAAAATGGAAGTCATTGGAAATACCTCTATCTTGGGAAATAGTAAATCAAAGATAATAGCACATTCATGGAAGTATTTCAGAGATTAGTCCCATACGAACTTAGAACATGCAGAGGTGGTGATTCCCATCCTCAACTCCCTTACACAACCTGTGCTGAAGAGGTTCATCTGAAAACCAACTATGACTTATCATGAGAGACTGGTGGCGACTCCAATTAAAGCTGCTACACCAGATGTAGTTTTGCTGCTTAAATGATCCATCACATCTCTTAGAACCTGATATGCAGCTATTGGTCAAGTGACTGACTTTTTCTTCATCCTCGTCCACAAGACTCACAAGAATCAGTTTACTTATAGTTGACAAGGCCTGGCCTTTTACATGGGTGCTGGGGATCAAACTCAGGTCCTCATGCCTACACAGTAAGCATTACCCACTGAACTATCTTCCCCAGCTCCTCCCCTACCCTGGTACTTCAAGTGAGAGGGTTGTTATAAAAGGAGAAATCCTGACCTCTTCATTCTCCCTTTTCTTTCAGGGTCGATATGTGACTGCTCATTCCAACAAGGATTCCTGCTATTACTAGTTACATTCATCGTGAAGTCCCACTGAAACAGAACCAACTCAGGAACTTGTCTTGAACCTCCAAAACTTCAAGCTAAGTAAATTTTTTGTCTTTATAAAGTTAGCTCCTTCCAGCATTTTATTATAGTACTGCAAAGCTGATTGTGAAACCCTCCTCCATGGCCCCCTGCCCTGGACTCCTGAGACCCATGCCCCTCTTTAGGAATAACGGCTCTTTCTCGCTTCTGTAAACCACTTGATTGCTAGGCTGAGAGGACAAACTGCACTGACCCCATTTTGACTAGTTGTTTCAGCCAAGCCTGGACCTGTCCCAGCATGTCGTAATCTCCACCTACTACCCCCACCCCAGGAGGCTATAGATCAAGCAAGCCCAGGCATAAAGCAGCCTTATAAGGTAAGAACAGAGACTTCTGGCCTCACAGATAACAGTCAGCACATTCCATAGCTCTGAGGGTAGTACCCACCAATGAGAAACCCCCAGGACTGCATCCCTTGTAACCAATCAATTCAAAAGTGTGTTGGCACACGCAGGCTCCTCAGACCAATCAAGATGCGATTCTGTCATTCCCCTCCTCCCTTGGTCTAAAACCTATAAAAGGCTTCCTCCCCCTGCAATCGAGGCTCTCGGCACAGATCCATTGCATTGGTGAGAGCCCGAGCTTAAGCCCAAATAAAGACCCTTTGTTCTTGAATGCCCTCTGGATTCCATGGTTATTCTTGGGGGTCTGTTCTCTGGGCACAACACTGATGAATGCAGGCAGCTACAGGTCCTTAGTAGAGACTGAATACTTGACCCATGGTCTACCAAGTTACCATAAAACCTGAGCTATCTGTCTTAAACTGGGTGCTGTCTCACTCACCAAGTCATAAAGTTGGGCATGCACACCACTACATGAAATGGAAGTTGTTCTACATGATCCACCTCAAGTACATTCTGAAGGCAAAGCAAGTTCTACATAGTAGTCAAAATGCCCAGGTCTTCCCACTGAGTTGCACCTATGGCCTCGTGGGAAATTCCTATGGTCAGATGACAGAATAATAGATGACTAGGGACTAATATACAGATGATTCTTTGTGCGATGTGGACATCATCTGTCTCCCGATTGGCTAGTTCCTCCAATGGGCGGGGCCTGCCACGGAGTGTGGACTTCCGGGGTGGTGGCTGGGAGCCATCTTGGAACAGAAGCTGTGAGCTGAGCTGGAGAAGCCACCAGCGGTGGGAACATGCAACAGCTGAAAGGCAGAATGGACTGACTTTTGTGAACCTGGGGCTATGAGCAGAATTATGGGCATGGCACAGTCTGATCTGATAAAGCAAGCTCTGAGGCATGGTGTGGGGCTAGGCACTGGGTACTCATTCCTTTGTAAGCTAATAAATACACATAAAATATATTATATGGTTTGTCTGACAGCACAGGAGACCCAGAGAGAATTTGGGCCACAGAATTGGCGTAGTCTGATAGGATATGACGAAACTGAGAATGAAGTTTTAGAAGAGTGCTAATGGTGGCACTAATGTGGATTTTGCAATGGGTTACTAAAAAAGGCCAGCTATGCAGAAGCATGGGCCATAGCTATGTTGTAAATGTGGGGATATGGTGTGGGTATGTGAAGATTTGTTAAAAGTTACTCAAAGGCTAGAAAATCTTTTATCTGCTCTGGACCAAAGGAAGCTCCCAGAAAAACAGAGCAGCCACTTTGCGTGATAAAAGATGTGCCCCAGGCGGAAAAAGCTGAAAAGGTGGACCCAGGTACAGAGCTGGAGACAGAGGAAAGGTGGGACACTTTGACTTGTGTAAAGTCCAAGGACTCAGAGAAAAAGACAGATAATAGTCAAAAGGAAAAAGAAGCTAACTGTACTGTAGCTAGGAAATATTCCATTCTAGAACTGTTAAACCTAGGAAAAACTTACAAGCAAGCAGAGAGACCCTGGCCATGAGGCTTGTGAGAGTATGGGACATGGGAGCAAATGACGTGAGTCTAAGTCCTTCAGAAGCTTCACAGCTGAGTTGTATAACCACCCATCCATCCTTACGATGTAGGCTGTTCAACCTAGGCCAATGCACGGGGGCGGGGGGCAGTCCTTAATGGGGGGGCTGGTTGAAGGCATTAAAGATACATGGTTGTCACCAAGGGAGACTAACATGATTCCCCAATCCCTCCAGACCCCCACTAATTGCTCTTTTAGCTTCTGTAAAATGCTTGGCTGCTGCTTTAGACATGCCTAGACATGCCCTGACCCCCGCCTGCTATTCCCCACTTCCTGTCCAGGAAACTATAGATTAAGCAAGCCCGAGCATGAAAACTGCCCTATAAGGTAAAAATGGAGACTCCTGGCCCCACAGATAACAGTCAGCACATTCCACAGCCCTGAGAATAGTGCCTACCAATAAGAAGCTTCCAGGGCTGCATCTTATACATCCAATCAGTTTAAAATTATGTTGGCGCATGCAGGCTCCTTGAACCAACCAAAATGTATCTTCAGTATCCCCTCCCCCTATAAAAGGCTCCACTCTCCCTTACTCTGGGCTCTCAGCACAGATCCGTTGAGTTGGTGAGGTCTGAGAGCCCGAGCTTAAGCCCGAATAAACCATAAACCTTTGCTTTTGCATTTTGGTGTGTTGGGTCTTCAGTGGTCTTTTTGGGGTCCAGTGGATGAGGTACAACATTTGGGAGCTCGTCCGGGATCCCCCCAGAGACCTCTGAGAGGAACCGACCCGAAAAGGTTTGTGATCAACTTTTGCATTTTGGTGTGTTGGGTTCTCGGTGGTCTCTTTGGGGTCCAGTGGATGGGGTACATTTGGGGGCTCATCCAGGATCCCCCCAGAGACCTCCGAGAGGAACCGACCCCAAAAGGTTTGTGATCAACCGGCCGGGTAAGTTTTTGTAAAACTGTGTTTGTCCACCTGTCTTTTTGTCCGCCTGTCTTTTCTATACTTTCCCTTTGGTTGCAGCCATCTGATCTCAGTTTTTTGTTGCTGGAATGCTGCTAGGCAAGGCGACCTAGAGGATTCGGGAGACGTCCCCATCCTTGTCGGAGTGGGTGTTCACCACCAGACACCCCACCAGGACACTAGTCCATCTGAAACCTCAGAGGACCTCGCAACCCTGTTGGGACATGTGAGTCCTATCTGTATGTTCTTTGACACAATTGAGGCAGGGAATCCACACGGCCAAGAGTCCAGACCATCTGAAAACCACGGTAGTTTAATTTGGGCCCTCTGTC
Organism: Nannospalax galili; assembly: GCF_000622305.1. Lineage (NCBI taxonomy): Eukaryota > Metazoa > Chordata > Mammalia > Rodentia > Spalacidae > Nannospalax > Nannospalax galili. Next base: position 680 of record NW_008344599.1, on the reverse strand, counting down.
TGTCTGTGTCGTTTGTGTCTTGTGATCTTCATCCTAATTTCTTTGTTGACGAAACGGATGGGACTGATAAATACTATGGGCAATACCCCATCTTCTCCTCTAGATCTTACACTAGTCAACTGGGGGGATGTTAAGACGATTGCCCATAACAATAGTGTAGATGTAAAGAGAAAGAAATGGACAACTTTATGTTCGGTTGATTGGCCCTCCATCAATGTTGGATGGCCCCCTGAAGGAACTTTTAACCTGAGTTTGATTTCCAAGGTAGAGGACCACGTCTTCCGCCCACGGACGGACCACCAGGACCAGATCCCATACATCGTGACCTGGTGAGGCCTCATCGAATGACCTGATGGCCCCCCCACCTGGGTCAAGTCCTTCCTTCCCCTGATTAATCCAACTGCTCCCCCTCCACCTCTGCAAGTCCACCCTCTCAGACTAAAGGCAGAAGAGAAACCCATTCTCCATGGAGGCACAGAGGAGAACGACATCGTTCCCCCGCCCTACTCCTCTCAGACGGGCACCCCGCCAATGGCGCCACAAGTGCAGGCCCCACCTCCTAACCTTGAGGAGCCACCATCACTTCTGCAGGGACCTGCGCAGGCCACACGGAGGCTGAGGGGGGCAGGCCCCCAGCCTGACACCATTGTCCTCCCCCTCCAGCCGGTGGGGCCCCCAGA
>NW_008344598.1:419-573 GCF_000622305.1 Nannospalax galili | reverse complement strand
ATAGTCATCTTCGAAGGCATGAAAAAAATCATACTGGAGAAAAACCCTATGAGTGTGAACAGTGTGGTAAAGCCTTTACGGGTGATAGTGATCTTCTGAGACATAAAAAAATTCATACTAGCGAAAAACCCTGCAAATGTACACAGTGTGGTAA
>NW_008344598.1:0-322 GCF_000622305.1 Nannospalax galili | reverse complement strand
TTAAAATTACATTAAAAAAATTCATAGTGGAGAGAAACCCTATGAATGTAGCCATTGTGGTAAAGCCTTTAGAATTCACAGTTGTCTTCAGTTACATGAAAAAATTCATACTGGAGAAAAACCCTATGAATGTAAACAGTTTGGTAAAGCCTTTAGACGTCACAGTTGTCTTCAATTACATGAAAAAATTCATACTGGAACCCTATGAATGTAAAAAGTGTGGTAAAGCCTTTAGACGTCACAATAATCTTAAATTGCATGAAAGTATTCATACTGGAGAAAAATCACATTAATGCAAACAGTGCGGTAAAGCCTTTAGGTG
>NW_008344597.1:0-324 GCF_000622305.1 Nannospalax galili | reverse complement strand
TGTAGATCTAAAAATGACAGAGATGGTAATCCTTTGCCACCTTTAAACTCTTTCAGGGGCAGCCCTCAGCCCCACTAACAAGAGGGAAGTCACAGACCTTATGGGTAACCAGTATTACAGAAAATGCCCATCCAAAATTAACCATAAAGATAGACAATAAACCTTTCAAATGCCTCCTTGACACCAGGGCTGATAGAACCATCTTAAAGCAATCTGAGGTTCCTCCACACTGGGGATTAATACCAGGACCCCAACTAATAGGAGTGGGGGGGGCAAGCATTCATCACTAAAAATTCCTATAAATGGGAGGACCCTGATGGAGAG
>NW_008344596.1:0-259 GCF_000622305.1 Nannospalax galili | reverse complement strand
TATACTCTGTTATCCCTGCTATTGTCTGCTATGTTGTCGGCACCACCAGCCTTTCCCCACTACTTGTCAATCTGGTGAATGTAGTCAGCCTATCTAGAGGTCTTTGTTTTAGGAAGGTCAGCTGTTCCTCACCTAGCAGCAATCAGTTGTCAATATTCCTTTAGATAAGATTGGGGTCTGCTCTTTATTTTCCCAGTTCTGTGCTGAGTTACTGTCTGGGAGTCCCTTGGGCCACACTGGCCAACAACTCAAAGGAAGG
>NW_008344595.1:335-760 GCF_000622305.1 Nannospalax galili | reverse complement strand
TGTCTTTCTTTAATTTTGGGAAATTTTCTTCTATGATTCTGCTGAGGATCTTGTCCATGCCATTATCTTGGGATTCTTCTCCTTCCTGTATGGTTATGATTCATAAGTTTGGTCTTTTTATGGTATCACTCAATTCCTGCATATTCCATTCTTGTGATTTCTTAAATTTTTCATAATCTTTGCTTGAGTGGTCCAGTTCATCCACTTTATCTTCCAGTCTTGATTCTCTGTTTCCCGTTTCGTTCATCCTATTGGTGAGGCTTTCTCCTGTCGTTTCTAATTGGCTTATGGAGTGTTTCACTTCGTTCTTTATTTCAGCCTGAGTATTCTTCAATATTTCTAGCTCTTTTCTGAATTCATTCAGAAGTTTATCCCTATCTTCCTTCAGCTCTATGATTACCTTGTTTGTGTGTTCTTTAAATTCA
>NW_008344595.1:0-205 GCF_000622305.1 Nannospalax galili | reverse complement strand
TCATGTTATTTTTTCTCTGTGATTTTGACATATGAATTTCTTTTGTAGTTTCTGATTCTTGTGTGAGACTCAAGCCTCAAGTTTAGGTCTGCTTCTTTTTGTAAACTTTATGTGCCTTTGTGGTTTACTTTTTCGGTATGAAAAGCTGGTTCATCTAAGCTTCCAGTTCTCTCTTTTGATTTTTTATTGGAGTGGCCAGATTGCT
>NW_008344594.1:0-1037 GCF_000622305.1 Nannospalax galili | reverse complement strand
AAGTATGTTGTTATTAAATAAATCATTTTTAAAAATTTAAAAAAAAAAAAATCTTCCAAGTCTGCCAGACTGAGTGGCTCCATATATTCTCTGACAGCCAGTATGTGGTTCAGGCCCTCAGATGTCTTCCCTTTGCTTGAGTAAAAGGCCACAAGGATCCCATCACTAGAACCATGAGAGCTCTCCAGACCATATTAGAAAACAGACAATGGCCCTGGCACATCTCCCACATAAGATCAAATGCCGAATTCCCTGGGATCTTGGCGATGGGAAATGACAAAGTAGATAGACTTATTATGTCTGTAGAGATTCCTCTACTAGAACAAGCCAGAGCCTTACACCAACAATTTCACCTTTCTCCTCACAGTCTGCACCACCTTCTACGCAAACATCTGAGCAGATCTTGTGTTACATGTGCACCCCTTGCTCCCTTAGGCCCCCTCAATCGATATGGAGTTAACCCGCATGGTCTCCTACCCAATGCCCTCTGGCAAATGGATGTCACCCATTAAAACTCCTTTGGTAATCTTAAGTATGTCCATATCATTGTTGACACCTACTCCTCCTTTCTTTTCGCCATCGTTCAAACTGGTGAAAAGGCCTCACATGCCATTAAGGCAGTCAAATCAGCAATGCTGTTAATGGGAGTGCCATGGACCCTAAAAACTGATAATGGGCGTCCTACCCCTCTCAATAATTACAATCTTTCCTCCCAAGAGGAAAAATTACCCCCTCCCTTGGCCTCCCTTATAACCCACAGGGAAAAGCCATTCTGGAACAGGCAAATACAACCGTCAAAGAAACACTACAAAAATTTGCTACCCCTGAGTCTAAAAGGGACCCGCACCTGGCTCTAATTGAAGCTCTATTCAGCATTAATTTCCTGTCCGAGGAAAATGGGTTGAGCCTGGCCTACAAACACTGGGCTACCATACCTAGGCCTACACCCTTGCCATTAGTGAGATAGAAGGACCCTTTAACATGTTAATGGCAACTGCCCACCCCCTTGTTAACAAGAGGGTGAGGCTATGCTTGTG
>NW_008344593.1:0-451 GCF_000622305.1 Nannospalax galili | reverse complement strand
GTGGCCAACATGCCTTTTTTCCAGGTTCTACATAACAGCCCGCACTAAGGGCTTTAGAATTATATTTTTCTGATCCTATTATCTGAGTATTAAGGGTCCAATCCGAGCCCCCAAAGGCCGTTTTATAAGAAATGGCTTTGGAGTAATAATACAGGGTTTTATTTATATTACATTCAGTAAAGGAGGTATAACAGGATGAGTGCATAGCTTGAGTGAAGATACAATCATTGGGGCACTCACCATTAGCTGGTGGCGCGATAGGCTTGGGTTTAAACACACACTTCCAGCTTTGTTTGAGTTGCTGGGTATGTGTAACATGAATAGCAAGATATGCAGTCTTGTCTCCACAATCTACATATTGGGAATATTGACCAGTTGGTATGGTACCCCAACTGCCACTTCTACATTCGCAAGGGGGGCTGTACCGAGTTAGCATAAACCTGGTAGCATT
>NW_008344592.1:1338611-1340195 GCF_000622305.1 Nannospalax galili | reverse complement strand
TTTGTCGTCACACAATGTGACACTGGAATCAACTCCACCATTGCAACTTTACCTGTGCAACATGCCAGGGTAATAATTGTAGCTGCCTTCATCTTTTTTTTTTAATTCTTTGAAGAATACCTGAGATAATACATGACAATGTTAAGCACAATACCTGGGATGTGGAAAGTGCTAAAGATGCTCACACATGTCATTAAATACAACAGGTGCACAACATTAACCCTCACATTAAAATGCAGAAAAAAGAGTGGAAAAAGTCCTCACTTTCAGAGAGTCATCTTCTTCTCCTTGTACGAACAGATGGGGACAGTCCGTCTGAAGAAAAGAGTAACCCAAAGATGTCCCCCACCCTGGACAAGAGGAAGAAGCGGAGACACAGGTACAGGGCCAGGCTGTCCTCTCTGCCTGCTTTTCTTCAGATGGATACAACCCCACTGTCTATGACACCAGCATTCAAAAATGTATGCCAGGCCCAGCAGCCTTACTGGTGGGCAGTGAGAAAGAACCACCAGTTTGCAAAGATGATTCTGTAATTCTCAGGAAGCTGCAGGGAAATCTGTTTCATTTTAAAACCATGATTTTGTGGGTCTGTAAAATGGATCTTGTGTTTCCAACGTACTTCATGCATATCTCTGGATCCCTGTAGGACAGTTTTCACAGCACACCAACTGGAAGAGCTGGAGAAGGCGTTCGGCAAGGCCCACTACCCTGATGTGTATGCCTGGGAAATGCTGGCTGTGGAAACAGAGCTCCCTGAAGATCGAATACAGGTTTCTAGGGGTCTCCATTCTTCTTCCCAAAGATAATGCAGAGAATATGTCATTCCTGTACACAGTGAGCTACTCACAGCTATGCAGAACAGCCCAACATGGTCCCCTTCATGAAAAAAAGTCACTTAGTTAATGGCACCATGAGTCTCTCTGGCCTTCATGCCTTTTTTCTCTTTTATCATTATTTATCCTTAAACTGTTCTCAAAGATTCCACAACTGTGGACCAGTGAGATAGTTCGGTGTGTAAAGGCACCTGTCACCATCCCGGATGACAGAAGTTGGATCCCTGGGACCCACATAGTAGAAGAAGAGCATCCACTCTTGCAAGTTGTCCTTTGATGCCCAGTGGCACACGTTACCATATACACACACGCATGCATGTAAAATAAATATTTAGCAATAAAGAATATGTTCAAAATTTACACAGTTGTATGCTGTATTAGAAACTGCATAAAGATATTCCAGTAAAATGACTATCTCTCACCTTTAATCCTTAAAGAGAGCACCATAGACAACCTGAAGAGGCCGTTGTACTCTGTTGTCTCCATGTCACATGGGTGTCCACTCCTGAATGTTTTCGTGCACTCCTAGTCTACATGCTTGCACAGAGAATTTTGTTCTGTCAGAAGAGTTGCCACTGTCTCACCCCTTTAAGCTTCAGTATATCTCGTAATAGTGTTTAAATTAATGTAATTTTCTTCACGAGAAATAGCGCCGGCAACCCACCAACCAGAGATTCGAAGAGGCTGTCAGAAAAATCAGGAACCACCCTGGGCAGCCTCTTTAGGCATTTGGGCGGCGGGAGCGGGGGTG
>NW_008344592.1:1334888-1338582 GCF_000622305.1 Nannospalax galili | reverse complement strand
GGGGTGGGGGGAATCTTTTGCATTCCTTATTTTTGCATTCCGGGCTCCCTAGAAAACTCAGGAAGCGGCTCCCGCATTAACCCCATGCTCTGAGGCCCTGTGGGTTCGGAGAGCTGCTGCCACGGTCCTGTTGGCCAGAGATCGCTCGGCTGGCTCTGGCGGGTGGAGAAAGGGCCCTTTGTAGAGCCAAGAGTACGTGCCCCTCCAGGCATCCCTCTTCACGGTGTCTCTTCTTGTGTCCCCTCTGTTTCCATCCAGGTCTGGTTTCAGAACCGGAGGGCCAAGTGGCGCAAGCGAGAGAAGCGCTGGGGCGGCAGCAGCGTGATGGCTGAGTACGGGCTCTATGGGGCCATGGTGCGCCACTGCATCCCGCTGCCCAACTCCGGGCTCAACTCCGCGGAGGAGGGCCTGCGGGGCTCCTGCACGCCCTGGCTTCTGGGTAAGCCTCCAAAGCAGGACTAGAGGGTGGGGCGAGCGGGGTCCTTACCTTACAGAACAAAGCATCGACAGGCACTCAGGTTCAGGACCAGAATCTTGACTCTAATTTCTGCTTAATTCTATGGCGTAGTTTTCATTTGAATTGTGGAGGCGGTTTGTGGGAAGGCTTCCTCAGGCTATTCACACCGGTAAACATTTAAGAGTGGACCGATAGACTGGTATAGTGTTACATACATATTTTCCAAGGTTGAATGGTACCAGACATTTTAGAAGCCATACAGTTTACAGTGCAAAGTTTTAGTTAATAGGGCCACACAGAGCAGGGAAAAACCTAGAGCAGTCTGTCCACCCCTACTGTTGAATTAGTAGATCAGGTCCTGCTGTGGAGTCTGACTGTGCTCCTGAGGTCAAGCTTTGGGGATGGGCCTTCTGGGGCATCTCTGTTCTAGTTGAGTTTGGCCAAAGGGGTCACAACGTAATAACAGAGCAGATGAGTTAGGTGGGTCATGGTGGTGTTTTAGGTTGGGAAGTTGAATAAACAATTTCCTTGCCAGTTACTATGCTGATAGCTGGAGATACCAATCATTAACACAACCTGGACTTTGCCTAAGGACTGAAGAGATTGAAGAGAATTGGCAGTCCAAAGCCAAGCCTAGTTAGCCAAAATCACACATGGAGAGGGTACTTGCTGTCATTTATTGGACTTCAGCAACATAAGCAAGTGGTTTCAATGCTGAACTAGAGTCACTGTGTTATCCTAAGGCCAAGTCACTATGTTATACAACAAAGCAAGTTAGCTGGAGTGACAGCTGGCAGATAGGGCTTTTCAAACCCTGATGCTGGGAGGTGTCTACCTGGCTCTCCAATAGGCAGAGGAATGTTAACAGGACAAGTTTAGTGGGATTTAAAGAACAATGATATGAAAGGAATTTATCTAATTGCTGAATTTAAATTCTTTTTCCTTTTTTCCCCTAAGGGATGCATAAAAAATCCACAGGGATGATAAGGAAACAAGATAAGTTTGAGGGACTCTGGAGCTCTGACCTTCTCAAAGAAGACTCTAGCAGGTGTCAGGAAGGACCCCAGAGCAGCTCAGACAAAAACAGCCTGAGTCCTGAAAACAGCTTGGAAGACATGGCCATTGATCTGTCTAACTCTGCCCGACAAGAGATCAAGAAAGTGCCCCTAGGCTCCAGTGCTCAAAGTTGTTCTCCTGCTGTGGGCCTGCAGGCCCTCCAGCCCTTGAAGGTTGGGGCCTCATGAGAAGACCCACAGGTCCTATCCACAAAGGTTGGAAATGCGCATGTTTCTCACAGGCATTTTTCAGAAGACAGAAGTGGTCCAAGACAAATACCTTCAGTTCCATTTTCTTCCTATGGCATCTGGGGAAAAAAACATAACACTACTACTTTAAGAAAATAAATGGATGACTTAGGGAAAAATTCCATTTAATTCTAGAATGGAGAACATTCTTAAAAACCACTTGAACCACTTGAATTTGATGTAAACTTTTGATTGTCCTTTGTAGAATTTGAGCAGGGAAGATTTGAAATTTAAAAGACATTTTTAGGGCTGGGGCATAATTTAGCTCAGTTAGTAGACTGCTTGCCTAGCATGAAGAAGGCCTGAATCCAATCCCCAGCACCACATAAACCAGATGTGGTGGCGCACACCTGTAATCCCAGCACTAGGGAAGTGGACATGAGAGATCGGCTGTTCAAGATCATCCCAGTCTGAGGCCAGCCTGGGCTACATAAGACCCTATCTTAAAAAAAAGAAGACATTATTACTGTCTGGCATCACTTGAGGTGTGGTTCAATAATTAATATTGGTCTAGTTTGACATCCTCATTCTAAATCAGAAAATTTTGTTTTGTTTTATTGAGACAGACATGGTCTTGCAGTGAGCCTAGACTGGCTTCAAACTTCTGATTTCCTGCGTCAGCCTATTAGTGCTAGGCACGTGCCAACATACCCAGAAGAAAATAGAATTGTTTTCCTTCCAAGAGAGTCAGATGTCTTGACAGTGAAGTCTCCATGTAGACAAATGAATGGATTATATATTATCTTTTCACTAAACTTGGTCTTGGACATTTCAGTTTTCATGTTAGGCTGTAACTTTCTGTTCTGAGTGGTATTCAAATGGCCTTGAATATTGGAAGTCATAAAGAGCTGAGAAAATCATATTCCCCTCCTCTTCTGAAATAGCCTGGGACCATATTTAAACAATTGTTAAATATCTGGAGACTATTTGAAAGTCAGACCAAACTTCTTGTTTTGTTTTGTTTTGTTTTGAAATTTATGTTTGAAAGCACTTTAATGACTTGGATTCATGAACATTTTCTTTCCTGTATTTCCTTTACCATTTATTTATTTATTTATTATTTTAAAATAAATGTGTGATGTGTTGCCTCTCAATCAATGCTACTTGCTGGTCTCCTGATGGTCCTCCCTTAAACTTGGGCTCTTTTAGTCTGGGAACATGCAGAGTGGGATATCTTTCAGGCTATAGTACTTACCATGGGCTCCTTTGTAAAGCCCACTATGGGGACACAGCTATATCTGAGCTACCTTTTGGAGTTCAGAGTTTGGAGAAGGGTTGTCTGCTGTGAAGGGCTTCCTATATTGATTAGTTTAGGCGTCCACCAGGCTGGGTTTGGCACTCCCATCTTTTCAAATAAGAAAATGGACAGTATCTTACTTTGGTCTATTTTTGTTTGTTTGTTTTTAAGAGACAGGGTCTCCTTGTAGCCCCAGTTGTCTTGGAAATAGCCATGTAGATCAGGCTGGCCTTGATCTTACAAAGATCTACCTGCCTCTGCCTCTGGAGTGCTGGGATTAAAGGTTATGTACCACCACACCTGGCTCCCTTTGGTCTGTTTTTATCCAATGTTAGTTCCATAGTGTTGTGAAAAATATTACTGATCCCTTACTATGGAAAGAGCGAGCCTTCTCACTTTGATTTATTCTGGCTGCTACTGATGCTGGCTGAGTTCTGAGACTGAAACTCTGGTGAAGACCAGCAGTCATTTTATCCTTCTTGCTTAGAGATGGTAGCCTGGACTCTGAGCCCAGGGCCACACTCATCCAGACTCTTTTGCTTCATGGGGGCTTCACATACATTTAAAAATTTTATTTTTATTTTATGTGTATGAGTGTTTTGCTTGCATGTATGTATATATACCATGTGCATGCAATGCCTGCAGAGGCCAGAAGAGGGCTTCAGATTCCCTGGAAGTGGAGTTGCTGGATGTTGT
>NW_008344592.1:1330207-1332876 GCF_000622305.1 Nannospalax galili | reverse complement strand
TGACTTACCTGGAAAGTGCCACCAAGCTGGGATGCCTGACCTTATTTGGAACATGACCTTTGGCATAGTTACCCACAATAAAACTACCCCCAGGTTTTTTCTATATGATAATTAGGAATTGCTCTATAGTCAGATGATAGGATCCCGATACCACATGTAAATAAAGCATACTATGAGCACCTATCAGCTGAAGCTTTGGCTGCTGCCTCCACCCTATATTTTCCCTGACCCCCACTGAATAAATGGAGCTGTATCACTGAATCTGCCTCCCCAGAAGGGCTTTCTTCCGTCGTGCTCACTGGCTGTCCTGACTCCGTTCATTGCTTCTGCTCCCTTTGTCCTTGTGGACCAGTGGCCAATGACCCACGAGTGGAGGGAGAGACCCTACAACCACTATTACCCCAACTTCCACCACAGAGTGGTACCACCCCAACAGGCCTCTTCAGACTCCTCATTGTCAGAAATGCATGCTCAGGCCTGAGCCAGTATCAGCCACGTGGGCAGAATTCCTGTATGCTCTGTTGACAGCTCCTGGTGGCTGAGGGGAAGAGGGGAGGCCTGCTGGCAGCCAAGCAGCAGGTCTGCTGAGGCAGGGTGTACAACAGTGTAGATGACACAAGGATGACATACGTATGGGCGCTAGGAATACTTGAAAATTAAAGTATCCTCAGTATTTATCCTAGGGATCACAGGTAAGCAGATGTTTGGGGAGAATTATGTATATGCTCCAACTTTTGTAAAATTGGTATGTGGGGCTGGGCGTGGTGGCACACGCCTTTAATCCCAGCACGTGGGAGGCAGAGGCAGGCGGATCTTTGTGAGTTCGAGGCCAGCCTGGTCTACATAGTAAGTTCCAGGACAGCTGGGGCTACAAGGAGTCTCAAAAAAAGACAAAAAAAATTGGTATGTAAAGGTAAAATAATTATCAGCATTAGTATTATTTAAGTATTAATATCATGCTCTCAATTTGGAACTGAGCTCATACTGAACAAACATGCTTTTAAAAGTAGAATGTGCTGGGACTGGGCATGTAGCTCAGAGGCAGAGTGAATGCCAGGTCCTGGGTACCACCCTCAGCACTGAGAGAAAACACAGAACACTGGGAAAACCGTTCATGTGTCTTCTACCTGGTTGTCCTAGTGCCGACTTGGAGAGAGCCAAAAGGCACGTCACACAGTCCTCTAGAGTCTTTATTCAAATTATCCAGCAGGGCAGATGGAAACTGGTCACGAGCTGGTGGCAAAGCCAAGCCTCTTCCAGCTTTCTACACACAGAATCATGTCTACAGAACTGTGCTGCCAACAGCCAGGAGGAGATTTAAAACTATTATACAGTCTCACTAAGGCCAGTTTGGGAAGATATCTCATAGGAGCTCTTGTAGCCTGGCTGCTCCATAGGGAACGTTTTTGAATGAAAGATCTTTCTAGAAGCCACAGAACAAGGTACAACAATCAATACTATCTCCTTTGGTTTAGTAGTTCAAATACAATAAACTAAACGGCAATGTTCTGAAAATCATGTCTATCCTTACTACCTCTTGTCATGCCTCTATACCATGATGAACTCTATCCCTCTGGAACCATCGGCCAAATAAATTCTTCCTTCTTTAGGTTGCTTTTGATCATGGTATTAGACCACACAGTATCTTCAAGGACCCCATGTACCTCAGTCCTCTCTAGATGACAGGTCTCTCCTGTACATCTTTTCCTATTCTTTGAGCTTTTACTAGACTATGTATATGTTTGATACAATTTTTAAAAATAAGGGAAGCTCGGGGCTGGAGAGATGGCTCAGTAGTTAAGAGCATTGACTGCTCTTGCAGAGGACCTGGGATTGATTCCCAGCACCCACATGGCAGCTACGAACCGTCCTTAACTCCAGTTCCAGGGAATCTGAAGCCCTCTTCTGACCTCAGTGGCATTGCATGACACGGGTGCACTCACATACATGCAGGCAATATGCTCATACACAGAAAAAAAAAAGAATATTATTTGTATATATTCAGAATATTTCACTGTACATCTTAGAGAATATCCTCATTCTTGAATAAAAGAATAAAAGACTCTTTGTTCCTTACCCAACTGAACTTGGTGAAGTTTTTTAACATAATATAACAGGTTCTTAATTACTTTTTCTTATTCCTGTGACAAAATACCTGACAGAAGCAACTTTAGGGCAGAAGGTTGTGTTTTAGCTCATGGTTTCAGAGACATTGCAGTCCATCATGGTGGGGAAGGCAAGGCAGTGGGAGTGACTCCATCCATAGAAGTGCAGTGACTCTTCGGATTGTGGCCTACCAGAAGACAGACGAGAACTCAGGACCAAAATCATGGGCGATTGTCACTTTCACAGCCTGTACCTATATGGTGACCTGTGTCTGCCAGCCAAGTGCCACCTCCTAAAGCTCTTCCATGGTCTTCAGAACAGCACCACAAACTGGAGAGCAAGCCTGTGGGGAATATTTCAGATCATAACGCCAGAAAAAAAATCAGCATCATTTAATTTCTTTTATAATATTGTTCACTCATCTTAAAAATAACTTAGCGAATTAAGAATGAAAGGATGGTAAAAATACAACTTAAGTAGAAATTTTAATCATAGCAAACCCCAATACATAAACACCTCAAAATGGGCATATTCTTGAATAAATCTGTGATTAAATTTGGAAT
>NW_008344592.1:1327185-1329223 GCF_000622305.1 Nannospalax galili | reverse complement strand
GTTTCCCTATTCGACACAATGCCAGTTAAAACATTATTATTATTATTATTATTATTATTATTATTATTATTTTGCATCCCTGGGTGGCACAGCCACCAGCTTCCTGGGGTCAGCATCTTACCTGGGTAAGTTTGGTGGCCCCCACTGTGCCTTGACTCCCCTAGCCTCATTCACCCTCCAGTGAATTCACCCTCCCACCCTCTTGGCCCAGAATTCCCACTGTTTCCTGATCCTTTGCATCCAGACCAACCCAATTCCTCCTTGCAGTCCTCACGAGCCCTTGGGGCCCCTTCCCATCCCCACCTCCGTTTACATGCCTGGGTGGAACAGCCACCAGCTTCCTGGGGCCAGCACTTTTCCTGGAGGGATCCAGACCTTAGGAGAAGCCTGAGAGCATCTGATCCTTATCCGACTTGGGCCTCTGTGGGAACTCCTGAGCAGCAAAACAAAGCAATTTGCCCACTCCAACATAAAGTCAAAAGAGAGAAGCTTGGACCAACCAGCTTCTCATGCCCAACAAGTAAACTACAAAGGCACATAAAGTTTGCAAAAAGAAGCAGGCCTAAACAGGACAACAAAGGAAAGCTTGAGACTCACAGAAGAATCAGAAACTACAAAAGAAATCCACATGCCAAAGTCACAGAGAAAATAACAACATAACATCAAAAGCCAAAATAATATATCACAACCAAGTACCAACAGTCCTCTAGAGGAGTATAATGAGAACCCCCTAGAGACAACACAGGACATGGAACTCAAAAGAACAGTTATAAACCTGATAAAAAGAATTCAGTGAATTTAAGAAACATACAAAGAAAGAAATCAAAAGACTGAAAGAAGATATGGATAAACTTCTGAATGAATTCAGAAAAGAGTTAGAAATATTGAAGAATACTCAGGCTGAAATGAAGAAGGAAGTGAAACACTCAGTAAGCCAATTAGAAATGACAGGAGAAAGCCTCACCAACAGGGTGAATGAAATGGAAAACAGAATATCTAGACAGGAAGATAAAGTGGACGAACCAGACCACTCAAGCGAAGAGTAGGAAAAACTTAAGAAAGTACAAGAATGGAATATGCAGGAATTGTGAGACACCATTAAAAGACCAAACTTATGATCATAGGCATACAGGAAGAAGAATCTCAGGACAATGGTATGGACCAGATCTTTATCAGGATTGTAGAAGAAAATTTCCCCAAGTTAAAGAAAGACATGCCCATACAAATACAAGAAGCACATAGAACACCAAATAGACATGACTAGAAAAGAAACTCTCCACGGCACATCGTAGTAAAAACACTAAATGTATAGAACAAAGAGAGAATACTGAAAGAGGCAAAAGAAAAAGTCATGTATAAAGGCAAACCCATCAAAATCACAGCTGACTTTTCAGTGCAAACTATGAAAGCTAGAAGAGCTTGGACCAAAGTATTCCCAGTTATAAATGACCACAGATGCCAACCCAGACTACTTTAAAAAAATTTTTTTATTTATTATTTTTATTTTATGTGTATGCATTTATTGCCTGCATGTGGGTAAGTGCACCCGTGATGTGCAGTGCCTGCAGAAGTCAGAAGAGGCTGTTGGATCCTCTGGGACTGGAGTTACAGACAGTTGTCAGCTGCCATGTGGGTGCTGGGATTCAAACCCAGGTCTTCTTTAAGAACAACCAGTGTTCTTAACCCTCGCTGAGCCATCTCTCCAGCCCCAACCCAGATTACTTTACCCAGCCAAAATGTCTATTATAGTTGAAGGGGAAAGAAAAATCTTCTGTGACAAAAAATAGGCTGAAAGAATTCATGTCCATAAAATCAGTCCTTCAGAGAGTTCTTGAAGCAATACAAAGAGCTGAAGAAAGGAACAACTATACCCAAGGAGTTACAGAAACAAACTTAATGAAGGTATAAAGGTGGAAAAGCACAGCTACACCAAGAATGTGAACAGAAATAAAAACTACAAGAATCAGTACACATCTTTCATTAATAACTTTAAATATCAATGGACTGAACTCCCCAGTCAAAAGACACAGATTAGTCG
>NW_008344592.1:1323913-1324596 GCF_000622305.1 Nannospalax galili | reverse complement strand
GATCAAAGGAACAATCAATCAAGAAGATATTACAATCATGAACATATATTCACCAAACTCTGGTGCACCCAATTTCATAAAAACAGTATTCCAGGACTATAAAACAGAGATTAATGCCAACTCAGTAATAGTAGGTGACTTCAATACCCCATTATCTTCAATAGACAGGTCAACTGGTCAGAAAATAAACAGAGACACATGTCTGAATTAAATGATACCATACATCAAATGACCCTAACAGACATCTTTCAATTATTCCACCCAAACACCAGTGAATACACTTTCTACTCAGCACCTCATGGAACTTTTTCAAAAATTGACCACATACTGGGCCACAAAACAAACCTCAACAAATACAAAAATACTGAAATAATTCCATGCATTCTGTTGGACCACAAAGCAGTAAGGCTCCAAATCAACACTGGACGAAGCTCTAGTCACTACACAAACTCGTGGCTATTGAACAACACACTCCTTAACAATGAGTGCGTCAAAGGAGAAATTAAGAAAGAAAAGAATTCCTGGAATTTGATGAAAAGAACAATACAACACAACAAAATCTCTGGGACACATTAAAAGCAGTCCCAAGAGGAAGTTTATAGCTCTAAGTGCCTACATTAAAAAACTGGAAAGAGCCCAAATAAATGACCTAACACTGCAACTCAAGGCACTGGAAAGGCAAG
>NW_008344592.1:1321306-1322374 GCF_000622305.1 Nannospalax galili | reverse complement strand
TCAAAGAAAAGGGCACATGGAAACACTCCCCTTCACAATACATGCAAAAAAAATAATAATAAAGTATCTCAGAATAAACCTGACAAAAGACACCAAAGATCTCTACAATGAGAAATTTAAATCATTAAAGAGACTGAGGAAGACACCAGGAGATGGAAGGACCTCCCATGTTCATGGATTGGAAGAATTAATATTGTTAAAATGACCATCCTACCTAAAGCAATATATATGTTCAATGCAATCTCAATCAAAATCCCTGTGACATACTTCACAGAATTAGAGAGATGCATCCTTAAATTCACATGGAGGCACAAAAGACCCTGGATAGCCAACGCAATCCTGAACACAAAGAGCAAAGCTGGGTAGATTACTATACCAGATCTCAAAGTATACTACAGAGCCATAGTCATAAAAACAGCATGGTACTGGCACAAAAACAGACACATAGATCAATGGAACATCATGAAGATCAAAACCTGAGTACATGCAATTTCACTCACCTGATATTTAACAAACGTGTCAAGAACACACAATGGAGGAAAGACAGCATCTTCAACAAATGGTGCTAGTAAAACTGGATCTCCACCTGTAAAAGAATGAAACTAGATCCTTATCTCTCAACCTGCACAAATACTATTACAAATGGATGAAAGATCAAGTTTAAATCTTGATAATTTTAAACACTTCGAAATGTAGGTGTCAGAGACAGCCTTCTCCAGAGGACTCTGAAGCTCAGGAAGTAACCACAAGAATTGACACATGAGATTGCATGAGGGAAAATAGCTTCTGCACAGCAGAGTAGACTGTCAGCAACATGAAGAAACAGCTTAGGGAATGGAGGAAAAGTCTTTACAACTATAACTATGACAAGGGATTATATCTGGAAAATATAAAGCTACACAAACATTAAACACTAAAAAATAAAAATCAGGTTAATGAACTGAATAGACATTTTCAAAAGAAGAAGTACAATGGCCAACCAATATTTGTAAACAGTGTTCAATATCCTCAGTCACTGCAAATTAAATACTGAATTTTCATTTTTTAAGATGATTAATTCTCTTCTTC
>NW_008344592.1:1320736-1321142 GCF_000622305.1 Nannospalax galili | reverse complement strand
ACAATAGCTAAGAGATGGAAGCAACCTAAGTGTCCCTCAACTGACGAATAGTTAACAAAAATGTGCTGTTTGTACAATGGAGTTCTATTTAGCAGTAAAGAAAGATGAAATAATGAAATTTGCAGGTAAATGGATGGATCTAGAAACCGTTATACTAAGTGAAGTAACACAGACTCAGAAAAACAAACGACGTATGTTCTCCCTCTTATGTGGATCCTAGCACTGAATCCTTTTAAATTCCAGGTCCTTTTAATAAGATGATGATATATAGAGTCCCTTCTGCATGAAGTAACTACCATCATCACGTCTTCAGCTGACCCTGATTGTTAAACATCATTACAATTGGGCTTGTTGATGGTTGTGCTCATTCATTAAAGGAAGGCCAAGTAGGGTCATTGGATCCTCA
>NW_008344592.1:1318814-1320232 GCF_000622305.1 Nannospalax galili | reverse complement strand
GACCCCAAAGAAATGTAGCCAATTTCTTGGCTAAAAGTCAAAATTTCCTTGGGCCTGTTAGCAACATACTCTATTCCAAGGTCAAAAATGTCAAAATTATTTGGGAGCTTGTATCTAATCCTTAAAAGATTTTAGGGTTACCTCTTCAGAGGGGGGAATGTTGGAGGGGAGGGAGTGGGCATGGATTTGATCAAAACACCTTATATACATGTATGAAATTCTCAATAAAGTTTTTGTAAAAATTTTTAAAAAAGAAACAAAACCATTCTTTTTGTTGTCTGCAAGAAACTCATCTCAATTTCAAGGACAGGCGCTACATAAGGTGAAAGGATGGAAAAAAAATACCAAGTAAATCGTACTAAGAAAAAAGCAGGTGTTGCAATTCTAATATCTGACAAAATAGACTTCAAACTACTATCACCAATCAAAAGAAATAACTTTGTTCTGATCAAAGGAACAATAAACCAAGAAGATATTACAATCATGAACATATATTCACCAAACTCTGGTGCACCCAACTTCATAAAAACAGTCTACAGGACTTTAAGACCCAGATTAATCCCAACTCATTAATAGTACAGGACTTAAATACCCCATTGTAACCATTAGATAGGTCAACAGGACAGAGAATTAACAGAGAGACATCTGAATTAAACAATACCGTACATCAAAATGTCCTGACAGCTACCAAATATTCTACCCAATCACCAAAGAATATACTTTCTATTCAGCACCCCATGGAACTTTATCCAAACTCGACCATATCCTGGGGCATGAAACAAACCTCAACAAAAACAAAAAGATTGAAATAATTCCATGCATTCTATAAACCACAATGCAATAAACCTTAAAATCAACACCGGAAGAAACCCTAGTAACCACAAGGACACATGGAGATTAAACAACACATTCCTGAATGATGAATGGGTCAGAGGAGAAATTAAGAAAGAAATAAAAGTATTCCTAGAACTAAATGAAAAGGCCAATACAACACAACAAAACCTCTGGGACACGTTGAAAGCAGTCCTTAGAGGCAAGTTTGTAGCTCTAAGGGCGTACATTAAAAAATCAGAAAGAACAGAAAATAAATGACTTAACAATTCAAGACACTTGAAAAGTAGCAACAAATGAAATCTAAACCCAGAAGATGAGAAGAAATAACAAAAGTCAGAGCAGAAATTAATGAAATAGGAACAAAGAAAACAATACAAAGAATCAATGAATCCAAGAGCTGGTTCTTTGAAAAGATAAACAAGATTGACAGACCGCTAGCCCAGTTAACCAAAAGAAAGAAAGAGCACCTCCAAATCAACAAAATCAGAGATGAAAGGGGAAACATCACAACAGACACCAAAATGATCCACATTATAAGGGAATACTTAAAAAATCTATATGCTACTAAATTTGAAAACCTGGCT
>NW_008344592.1:1311401-1318667 GCF_000622305.1 Nannospalax galili | reverse complement strand
GACAACAACAACAACAACAACAACAACAAAAAACCACGAGGGAGAGAAAGAGAATGCCACAGAAGGATTTATAGAGGGGGTTTTGTTTGAGACAGGGTCTCCCTGTAGCTCCAGCTGGCCTGGAACTTGCTATGGAGACCAAGCTGGTCTTAACCTCAGAAATCTACCTGCCTTTGCCTCCCAAATGCTGGGATTCTACTCCCAGCTATAGAGGTCATTTAATAGTGCTGTGAGCTGGTATGCTGTTGCACATGTGCACACTGTAATTTCAGTACTGGGAGGTAGACACACAGGAAGATGGAGCTCTGGAAGCCAACCTACCTCTGCCTCCTGAGGGCTGGGATTACAGGCATGCACCACCATGACTGGTTAGGTTTATGGCTTTTGGAAGACCCCTTTTGTGCTTTCAGTGGAGTTAGAGGATGACTGAGTTACAAAACTGTGATGAACCTACCACCTTCCACTTGAGTCTCTCCCAGTCAACTTCCCAAGCAGTGCTTCCCACACCCTTGACTAATCTACCATCTCCCTCTGCTTTGGGATGCACCTTTATCGCACCCCAAACACAAAGATCCACTTGTAGATCTATTAGCCTTTTGCTCCGTTCCTTTTCCTTCTCCTCCTTTTCCTTTTTTGAGGCAGGGTTTTGCTATATAGCCTAAACTGGATTCCTGGAACTCACTATGTAGACTAGGCTGGCCTCAAACTCACAGAGATCCACCTGCCTCAGATTAAAGGCATGTGCTACCACGCCTGGCTTGTGTTTTTTAAGATTTACTTTATTTTTACTTATGTGCATGTGTATGCCTGCAGAGGCCAGAAGAAGGTGTTGGATCCCCTGGAGTTGGAGTTACAGGCATTCGTGAGCCACCTGATGTGGGTGCTGGGAACAGAACTCGGGACCTCTGCAAGACAAGTGCTCTTAACTACTGTGCTGGATAGCTTTAGTGTCAACTTGACACACCTGAGTTGAGGGAGCCTCAATTGGGGAATTGCCTCCATTGGACTGGCCTGTGGCCCTGTCTGAGGGGCATCTTCTTGATGAGTGATGTGGGAGGGCCCAGCCCACTGTGGGTGGTGCCACCCCTGGGCAGGTGGGCCTGTGTTGCAAAAGAAAGGAGGCTGAGCAGGGGCCAGAGGAGCAAGCCAGTAAGCGGTGTTCCTCTATGGCCTGTGTTCCAGCTCCTGCCTCCAGCTTCCTGCCCTGAGTTCCTACCTTGGGCTCCCTGATGAACTGTGACCTCGGAGATGTAAGCTGAATAAACCCTTTCCTCCCCAAGCTGGTAGTGGTCAGAGTGTTTTGTCACAGCAGTGAAGGAACAAACCAGGACAACTACTGAGCCATTACATACACACACATACACACACACACACACACACACACACACACACACACACACATACACAGACACACCTTGTTTTTGTTTTTAAGGCCTAGAATTTTTTTTTTCTTGGTAAATCTAACAAAGTGTTAGTCTAAATTTTAATTATTTTCAAAGAACCAATGTTGATTTTATTCAATTTTTTTGTATTTCATTATTTCCTAATTAAGATTTTTAATAAGATTAATCTTATTAAATTCCTTCTTTTCACTTTAGGTTTAGTATGTTTTTATTTTCTTTTTCCAATTTTTTTTTGTCTTTTTGAGACAGGGTCTCCCTGTAGCCCCAGCTGTCCTGGAACTCACTATGTAGACCAGGTTGGCCTTGAACTCACAGAGATCTGCCTGCCTCTGCCTCCCGAGTGCTGGGTTTAAAGGCATGTACCACCACACCCGGAGGTTTTCAATATTTTGTTATTTTTATTTTATGTATATGAGTGTATTGCCTGCATGTATGCAAAGGCACCCATGTCATGCAATGCCCATAGAGGTGTTGGAGATACAGATGGTTGTTAGTGGGTACTGGAAATCGAACCTGGGTTCACTGCAAGAGCAGCCAGTGCTCTTAACTGCTGAGCCATCTCTCCAGCCCCAGATTTAATTTGCTTTGTTTGCTTGTTTGTTTTTTGAACCAAGTTCTCACTATGTATCTCTGACTGGCCTGGAACTTGCTATGTAGATCAGGCTGATCATGAATTCAGAAAGATCTGCCTCTGCCTCCTGGGTACTGTATTAAAAGTGTATGCTACCATGTCTGGCCATTTTTCCAGAATCATTTTTTTTGTTTGTTTGTTTGCTTGCTTGTTTTGTTTAGTTTGTTTGTTTGTTTTTGGTCTTTTTGAGACAGGGTTTCCCTGTAGTGGGGTTGGCCTAGAACTCACTACGTAGACCAGGCTGGCCTTGAATTCACAGAGATCCACCTGCCTCTGCCTCCCAAGTGCTGGGACTACAGGTGTGCGCCACCATGCCTGGCTTGGTTGAAAAAAAAATTTTTTTTTTTAATTTTATGTGTATGTGTGTATTGCCTGCATGTTTGTAAGTGCACCCCGTGTCATGTTAGGGGTCCGTAAAATTCCCTAAACTGACCACTCAGACACTGCCTCTCAGTAAAAAGGAGCGCTTTATTGGAGCCAACTGGTTGGGGATACAGACAGTCTTGGGAGATGTACTGCAACCCTGAACAGTGAAAATGCAGGGCTTTTAAGCAGAAAAACCACAAAAACCACAACGCAGGGGGTGTCCGTAGAAACTATACACAGAATAACCAAGAAAGGATTGGAACAATCTAGGGCTGATTTCCAGAGACTTTACCTATACAGCCATTGGCTGTCTTACTTGGGGCAGAACCTTCTTTCTCTTCTGCCCCAGTTTATTCCCATAGAGACCATACACAGATGTATCAAGTATACTGCCATTGGCTAGCTCACCTGGGGCAGAACATTCTATTTCTTCTGCCCCAGGCCATTTCCATAGAAATAAGCAGATACCAGGAAAGGGTTGGAACAATGAAGGGGATCTCCAGAGTCAGGTGGAGGGTAGGTTTTTTTTTCCTCAGAGGATAGGGAGGGGGTCTGAGGGGCACTCTCAGTGCAATGCCTGCAGAGGACAGAAGAGGCTGTCGGATCCCCTGGAACTGGAGTTATAGACAGTTGTTAGCTGCCATGTGGGTGCTAGGATTCAAACCCGGGTCTTCTGTAAGAACAGTCAGTGTTCTTAACTGCTGAGCTATCTCCCCAGCCCTGAAATTTTTTATTTTAATTATTTTTTTAATGTTCCGGAAGGTTAGAGTCCATCATGGTAGAGAGGACCCAGCCACCCTCAAGGAAGCATGAAGGCAGGATCAGGAAGCTGGTTGGTCACATTTCATTTGCACACAGGAAAGGGAAAGAGAATTATTTTATATTTGGAGACAGGGTCTCATGTAGAATAGGGTGGCTTCTGACTGTGTAACTGAGGCTGGTCTTGAACTCCCAATTCTCCTGTCTCCACCTCCCAGGTGCTACCAAGCCTGGAAGAAAACTACTGTTTTTTTTTTTTTGTTGTTGTTGTTGTTTTGTTTTGTTTTTCAATACTAGAGTTAAAACCTAGGTCCTCATACTACTATCTAGAGGTCTTGACTGGGTCCAGGACCAGATGTATTCAGTACAGAATTCTATCAGACCTTCAAAGAAAAATCAACATCAATACTCCTCATATTATTCTGTAAAATAGTAAAGAAGGGGGCTGGAGATATGGCTCAACGGTTAAGAGTACTGACTGCTCTTGCAGAGGACCTGGGGTTCGAGTCCCAGCACCCACATGGCAGCTACGAACCATCCTTGGAATCTGAAGCCCTCTTCTGACCTCTGCAGCATTGCATGACATGGGTGCACTTACATACATGCAGACAATACACTCATACACATAAAATAAGAATAATGATTATCTCATTAGATGCAGAAAATCCCTTTGACAAAACCCAACATCCCTTCATAATAAAAGTCATGGAGAATCTAGGGATACAGGGCATACCTCAAAATAATAAAGGCAGCACACAGCAAGCCCACAGCCAACATCATTCTAAATGGAGTAAACTCAAAGCATTTCCACTAAAATCAAGAGCAAGAGAAGGACGTCCACTCCCCACTCCTGTTCAATGTAATACCTGAAATCTCAGGAACAAGAGAAGGACGTCCACTCCCCACTCCTGTTCAATGTAATACCTGAAATCTCAGGAACAAGAGAAGGACGTCCACTCCCCACTCCTGTTCAATGTAATACCTGAAATCTCAGGAACAAGAGAAGGACGTCCACTCCCCACTCCTGTTCAATGTAATACCTGAAATCTCAGGAACAAGAGAAGGACGTCCACTCCCCACTCCTGTTCAATGTAATACCTGAAATCTCAGGAACAAGAGAAGGACGTCCACTCCCCACTCCTGTTCAATGTAATACCTGAAATCTCAGGAACAAGAGAAGGACGTCCACTCCCCACTCCTGTTCAATGTAATACCTGAAATCTCAGGAACAAGAGAAGGACGTCCACTCTCCACTCCCGTTCAATGTAATACCTGAAATCTCAGCTAAAGCCAGAAGACAAGGAGGTAAAAGGGATACACATTGGACAGGAAGAAATCAGAGTATCCCTATTTGTAGATGATATTATTCTGTACATAAAAGGCCACCAGAAAACTCCTAGAACTGATAAACACATTCAGTAAAGTAGCAGGATACAAAGTTAATACCAGAAAATCAGCCTTCCTAAGGTGACAGACATACTAAGAAAGAAACCAAGGAATCAACCCCATTCCTGAGAATCTCGAAAACCAGAAAATACCTTAGAATAAATTTAGCCAAGGAAGTAAAAGATCTGTATAATAAAAAACTCTAAGACATTGAAGAAAGAAATTGAATAAGGTACCAGAAGATGGAAAGATCTCCTATACTCATGAATCAGTAGAACTGATGTTCTGAAAATGGCCATCCAACCAAAAAAAAAAAAATTTATAGATTCAGTACAATCCACAACACAATTCTTCATGAAAACTTTGAAAAATCTCAAATTTCATGGAAACACACAAAAATCAGGATAACCAAAATAATCCTGAACAATAGAAGATCTGGAGGCGTCACCATGCCTGATTTTGAATTATACTGTAGTAATGAAAACAGCATGGTACTGCAGTAGAAACACGCATCAATCAAAGGAGTAAAATTAAGGGCCTAGATTTAGGTGTACACAGTTAAAGCCACCTGATTTTTGACAACAGGGCCAAAACCACACATTGGAGAAAAGTCAGCATGTTCAACAAATGGTGTCTGTTGACTGGATAAACGACATGTAGAAGAATGAAATTAGATCCCTATGCACAAAACAACTCCAAACGGATTAAGGACCTCAACATAAGAACTGATATCCTGAATTGGGTAAAGGAGAAAGTAGGGGATACACTGAAACTTAGAGGCACAGGAAAGGACTTTCTGAACAGGATTCCAATAGCCCAGGCATTAAGACCAACAACTGACAAATGGGATCTCATGAAAGTAAAATGTTTCTGTACAGCAAAAGATATCATTTGGGCCTGGAGAGATGACTGAGCAGCTAAGAGCACTTGCTGTTCTTCCAGAGGACCCTAGTTCAGTTCCCAGCTCCCACATGGCCACTAACACCTGTCCTTTACTCCAGTTCCAGGGAATCCAGTGTCCTCTTCTGGCTTCCACAGGCACCAGGCCCACATTTATCTATCTATCTATCTATCTATCTATCTATCTATATCTATCTATCTATCTATCCATCTATCCATCCATCCATCCATTATCCATTCATCCACCCACCCACCCACCTACCTATCATCTATCTATCTATCTATCTATCTATCTATCTATCTATCTATCTATCGATCTATCTATCTGTCATCTATCTACTTGGGGGGGGGGAGGCAGGCACATGCACAGCTTCCCATCCAGAAAATGGGAATAAACATTTTCCTTCCAAGGCTGTCATGAGAGAGAATTTGCCTCTATGTGAGTGAGGCCCAAGGTTCCATTCCCAGCACCAGGGGAAGAGATAGAGTTGGGGGTGCTACACAGAGTGCTTGTGTAGTATATGTGCGTTTCATTATCAGCACCAAACCAGATGTAATGACCCATACCTGTAATCTCAGCACTCTGGAGGCAGAGGCAGAAGGATCAGAAGTTCTATGTCATCCTCAACTACATGCCTATACAGTGAGTTCAAGGTCAGCCTGGGATCCATGAGACCTTATCTTAAAAATTAAATAGAATTGGGGCCTGGAGAGATGACTTGGCCCTTAAGAGCATTGGCTGCTCTTACAGAGGACCCAGGTTGGGATCCCAGTACCTTCATGGCGCTAACAACCATCCATAACTCCAGTTCCAAGGAATCCAACACTCTTCTGGCCTCCACTGGCATTGCATGCACCAAATGCTCATACACGTAAAAATAAATAGAATAAAATAAAAGTATAAAAAATGTTCAAGCCATATCCTGTTGAATGTTTGACAGATAGTAAGGGAAAGTTACAGAAGAAAACTTCACTGGTCATAGTTTATGCCTTCCTGCAATTAGTGCCTTCATATTTTACACAGCAGTGTGTGTGTGATTCTTACAGGAAACACTGTCTTATGTAGTAAGTCACATTGACAACTGAGAATAGTTTTTGCCTGGAGTGACCGGAAGCACTTCAGACAAACCTGTCATTGTGGGTGGAGGACAAAGCATGTACCCACACAAGTACTTGTATAGAAATGTTCATAGGAGCTGTAGTAATATCTCCAAAATCTATAAGCAACCCAAGTGGTATCCACTGGTGGAAGAAAGGATAAATGAATTGAATTCTGTGCATGCAGTAGAATATTACTCATGGGGGGAAAAGCCCTGCAGGTGTGTGCAATATCCTGGGTGACTAAAAAATGCACACTAAATGAAAGATGCCATTCACAAAACAATAATTATCTACCCAAATAAAATTCTAGAAAAAGCAAAAAATAGGAAGATCATTGGTTTTCTGGTTGAAGAATTTGATAAAAGTAACAGGGAACTGTTATAATTATGCACTTCAGGCGGGAAAATTATATAGTTTAAAACTCCCCACTCTGAGCACTCAGGATGCTGAGACAGGAGGATCATGAGTTCAAAGCCAACAGCAGATCAGGAGAGATGGCTCGGTGGTTAAGAGCACTGGCTGCTCTTGCAGAGGACCTGGGTTCAGTTCCCAGCACCCACATGGCAGTTAACAACTGTCTGTAACTCCTGTTACAGGGAATCTGATGCCTTCTTCTGGCCTCCATGGGCATTGCACACAAGTGCATTTACATATATGCAGGCAAAATATTCATACACAAAAAGTAAAAATAAATTCAGCTTTTTAAAAAGCCAGCAACAG
>NW_008344592.1:1304171-1311379 GCF_000622305.1 Nannospalax galili | reverse complement strand
CCGAAAAAAAAAAAAAAAAAGCCAGCAACAAACAAAAACAAAAGAAAAACACCTAGGGGCTAGGGATGTATCTCAGTGTTGAAGACCTGGGTTCAATTCACAGCATAAGACCAGTTATCTCAGCATGCAGCTATTGGAGGCAAGAGGGTCAGAAGTTCATGGTCATCTGCAGTTACATAGTTTGAGGCCAGCCTGGATTACAGGAATCCTGTTTCCAAAAAGAAAAGAAAAGCACTCAAACTAGCATGGTGCAAAGTGGTAATAAAAAGAAGCAAATTCAATAACAAGTGAACAAACTTAATCACACATCAGACAAGTGACTAACAGCTCATGGACTCAGTTAAACTGAACTCTGAATTTGCTTTCTCCTTGTCCCAGGTGGAGACATTTTACAGCTCAGCATCTACATAAACAAAATCCTTTAAGACTGACGTGCCACATGCCTAAGTTTCCCTTTAACTTAGTTGAATTCCTCCCTTAAAGGCAAATTTTGACCAGACTTCTTTTTATTTTTGAGACAGGGTTTCCCTGTAGCCCCAGCTAGATTGGAACTCTCTATGTAGACCAGGCTGGTCTCAAACTCACAGAAATCTGCCTGTCTCTGCCTCCCAAGAGCTGGGACTAAGGCGTGCACCACCATGCCCGGCCTCGTTTTTTCTTTTTCAAAGGGAAGGAGCACTTAGTGTGTAAGTCTGACCTCAGGGCAGGGAAGCTGCTACAGGTTTTTAGCCAGAGTGATGTTGTGGTCAGAGATGGGAAAAATTACCAAACTGCTCTGTGAAGGGTGGATGTGAGGCACAGCTAACCTTGCTTGTTTGTGGAGCAGTACACCTCAAATGCATGCATTTTTCTGTATGCTACTTCTGTTTTGAAGAAAGGCTGACTATAGTAGTTCACAGAAAGCCCAAAGTGCTAGGGGAAGAGTTGTGAGACAAATCAGGGGCTTGGGTGGGATTCTGATCTTAAAACTGACATCACTTGAAGAGAGATTGCAAGAGGGCTGAGGATAAGCAGAGGGGAAAATCCAGGCAAGTTTTGAGGGAGAGAGAAGGAATATAGGTAGAGTGGGTTCCCTAAGATGGCAGTCTCTTGTTCCTGGGGACATTGCAGCAGAGGCCACCCAGGAGTGGACACCCAGGTAGGCCTAATAAAGAGGAAAAGGAAAGGAGAGTCCAGTGCTCTACAAAACCCCCAGCCCAGAGCCCATTTAGCGGAGTCCCAGCTCTGGGACACCTCCCTTCCTGAAGGGAGCTGTTTACTTCAGTAAAGCTGTTTCTTTTGCTTCCTTGGCATTCTGGTCTCTTGTCTTTCCCAGACAGTCGATTCTTTGCCTGATAATGGAATGAACTTGGTTGTCCACTCGATGACCACTTGGACCCCCATTATGTCTTTTGAGGACTCATCCAGGATCTCACAGACTGGAGCCCCCTACCACCTTACTCCAATATGTGGATGATTTGCTACTCTGTGGGGCATCTGTGGAGGAAACTTTGCAGGGAACTGAGTCCTGCCTCAATTTTCTGGCCATGAAGGGATTATTAGGTCTCAAGAGAAGGCCCAACTATGTCAGTCCTGGGTCACATAGTTGGGAATGATACAGGAGGAAGGAAAACACAGCTTGAGTTCTGAGTGGGTTCAGCCCATTTTGGCCTACCCACCTGCTCAGACTGCCAAGCAACTGAGAGCCTTCTTTGGGGTTACTGGCTTCCGCAGGATATGGATCCCTGGCTTTACAGAACTAGCCAGGTCCCTTTACCCCCTCAAGGAAGTTCATAAACATCTCTCAGTCCTTTCCAGTGGGAACCTGAGCCCATTGTTCTTTCTAGCAACTCAAGGAGGTACCTGCTCGGGCCTGCCCACCCAACCCTGATTTTTCCCTTTGTGTAACTGAAAGAAAGGGAGCTGCCCTGGGGGTCCTGATCCAGCCAGTGGGACCAACACCCTGGCTAGTGGGAAATCTCATCAAAGAATTGGACTCAGTGGCTAAAGGATGGCCAGGATGCTTGAGAGCTATAGCAACAGCCTTAGTCCCCGAGGCATACAAATTAATTTTGAGAAGACTCCTCACTGTATATGCCGCCCCCATGACATTAGGGGAATACTCAATTCCAAGGGGGCATTGATGGTGGTCTGATGTCAGGATAAGAGACGAGGCTCTTCTAGTGGAAGGGCCAGAAGGGACATTTAGTGAAGGGGTTGCCCCTCTCAACCCCACAGCCTACCTCCCTGACATGGACAGTCTTGAATACTCATGCTAGGAGGACTTGCTAGAAACCTATGTTGCTAGAGACCTTTAAGCTCTTTAAGATCACTTAAAGACCAACTGCTGGAAAAGCCTAGCCTTTGACTATTTACTGATGGGAGCTTATTCATTTAGGTTGGATTTTGTAAGGCAGGCTATGCTGTTGTAACAGAATGCAAGATTCTCCAGTCCAACCCTCTACTCTCAGTACTGGCATCCAACTAGCAGAGCAGACAGCCCTGACCAGGGCTTTGATCCTTAGCAGAATAAAAGCAAGGTAAATATTTATACTGACTCCAGGTGTGCAGATCTGATATTGCTCACACTGCTATCTGGAAGGAAAGGGGATTCTTAACCTCTCCAACACCCATAAAACATTCAACTGCCTATTAGAGGCAGTTCAGTTCCCTCAGGAGGTGGCAGTCATGCACTGCTAGGGACATCAAAAGGGAGAAGTCTTAAAAACTGAGTAAGCAACTAGCAGATACCACTACCAAGGCATCCATACTCGGACCCAAGGGAATGTCTCTCCTCCTATAAGTCTCCCTCCTACCCCCTGAGCCCACACTATACCATCCCTCAAATGAAGGAGGCCCATGAAGATGGCTATACCTGGACCATCAAGGATGGTGGGTTGCCCCCAACAGCTCTTTACAGCTGCCTGGTTCATTATAATAAAAAATTCTAAAACCTCTCCACCTAGTATATCATCTAGGGAGGGAAAACTAATTTCACCTAACACAGAGAATGTTTATAGGAGAGAGAATACCAGATGCTATTCCCCAAATAGTTCAGGGTGTGAACTTTGTCAGAAGACCAATCCCTGCAACAACCAGACACAGAAATAGGGAAAGTACCCAGGGCAAGATTGGCAGATGAACTTCACCCACTTGCCAGGCAGACCTAAGACCCACCTCTTATTAATACAGGTAGGTATTTTCACTGGCTGGATTAAAACCTTCCCTTGTCTTCTAGTTTGCTTTCGGTAGCAGTGATAAAACACTCTGACCAAAAACAACTTATGGGGAGAAGACTGATTTTGCTTATAGTTCCACATCACAGTCCATCTTTGAGAGAAACCAAGGTAGGAACTTGATACAGGAACCTGGAGGCAGGAATTAAAACAAAGACCAAGGATTCCTCTGCTGCTTACTGGCTTGCTCCTCTGGCCTGTGCTCAACCTTCTTATTCAATCCAGAACTACCTGCCCATGGGTGGCACCACCCACAGTGGGATCACTCAACGATCAAGAAAATACCTCACAGACATACCCACAGACCAGTCCAACAGAGGAAATTCCGTAGTTGAGTCTCCCGTCTTCCAGGTGTGTCAAGTTGACAACTGAAGCTATCCACACCCCCACTGTGCACCCCCAGTCTTCGGGAAAGGTAGAAAGAATGACCTACTCAAAGGATATATTACTAAATTAAGGAAGGAAGTCCAAACTCCCTGGACCAAGCTACTTCCCTGAGCCCTGGTATGCTTGAGGAGTACTCCATGACTAATTGGGTCCTAGTTGTAATCAAAATGATCAAAGAGACTCCTTCCCTAGGCCCCAGCTTGGGGGGCCCTTATTCTGCCATTTTATCTACCCTACGGCTGTCAAGGTAGACGACTGAATGTCTAGGTTCATTACACCAGGATCAAGATGTAGCATACTTTGCATCCCCCACTGGAAGATGACCCAAATATTGCTTCTTTGGAGATAGGTTCCTGCTCCATCCCTTTATTCTTATGTATCCTCCACTCTTGTCATTTCCTCTTCTCTATAACCCTTTTGATAGAACTCTATACTGTTACCCCTTCAGATTGGACTTCATCTACTCAATTGCTCCCAGGTGTGCCTTCTGGGAACAGCACCCTTCTCTGGCCTATATTAATCTTGCTTTAATGACCCTGAATGTTTCTTCTCTCCCTCTTCAGCTGCTCTACCCCCAAGCTCTGATAAGCTGCTCTCCATGTCCAGGGTGATGGCAAGGAACAAGAATTTAACAAGTTGCTGGATTTACTATCAAAACCGCTTGCTCCAGTCTACCCTTCTGACACTCTTCATGGTCCCAACAGACATCCTAGCTCCCCCATCAGGAGGAGCCTTCATCTCATTAAGCCCAACTGGAGCCTTCAATGATACCCTTTACTCCCTAGAGAAAACTCAGGAACTAGTCAGTCTGCCCTGTAACAGCACTGGGTGTTTTCACTGCTTTCATCAGGACCTAGGAGGAAATGACATCACTAGACCAATACTTAATGTTCCCCAGGCCCAGGATTACCTCTTCCCTGGGATATATGGGCAACTCCACTCACCCATACCCTCAGACCTCTCCAGTGTCCCTCAATAATTGTTCTCAAAGACAGTATGTGAACATCTCCATCTACATACCTGGGTCCCTTGCAGCTTACCTCAACTCAACTATACTTATTTGGAATAACCACAGGCTAATGATGAATTAACTCGCTATTCACTAGATTATCTGGTTGGAAACTGGTCTTAAATATCCTTAATGATTCCCATTCCTGGATACTTCTCTTGCCCCTGTTTTTCTTTGGTTCTGCGGATCTCCAGAGGGACCACCAGAGCAAATTAGGCTCTACTCATATCTGGAGAACATATGGCACCAGGACCAATGTGAACTGGCCTATGCAGCACCAGCAGGTCTCCAAATAAATGACCCTACTTCCAGCCTTCCCTCATCCGTAAAGCCAACACATGACTGGCATGGTAATTGCAGCCATTTTAGGTCCTGTCACTGTGCTTGCTCCCTAGGGAAGGTTTACATAACATGAGCTTACTTTTAAAATCTCACTATGGAGGTTGCAGACATTACCCAAACCACTGCCCAGGCTTTATAACTGTTGGAAACCTCTTTCTGGCATGGTTAGGAATGATCAGTTGAGCCTCAACTACTTCTTAGCTGAACAAGGTCAGGGGGAGGGGGTTGTCGTGCAACAATTGGTAAAGCCTGTTACACTTACATAAATGTCAGCTCCTAGGTGGAAGGAAATGTACAAGAACTTCTTAAACGGACACTTGGCTTAGACAGTTGATGCCCACCTCTACTTTAGAAATATGGGAGCAAGCAAAGTCTTGGATGCTCTTGATCACCTGATTCCTCCCATTGTTAGGCCCTTTGATAGCCCTTTCTCTCTTACTAAACTTTGGTCCTTGCCTTTAAAGGTGTGTAACTTGTTTTGTCACTCAATGCATCCAAGCCATCAAGGCACAGATGGTCTTGCAGATGGAACCCCAGATATCCTGTCCACTAGAAATTTATCATAGCTCCCATGAACCCCAGGAGCCCACTCTATAGCTGTCCTTCGTCCTGGATTGATACTTCCCTGAACTCTACCCCTACCCAGCAGGAAGCAGCCAGAGCAAGTCTTGCCCTTATCCCTGACAGCAGTTGTTGATCTCTGAGATGAGGGTCTGAAGGAGCGAGAGAAGGAATACAGGCAAATGGTGAAAGTAGAAGTGAGTTTCCTTAAGATGGCAGCTTCCTGTCCCCTGGAGGACACTAGAGTGGAGAGGGGCAAGTCAGAAGGGTCCACCCAGGAGTGGACACCCAAGCAGGACCAATAAGAAGGAAGGGGGAAGGAGAATCCAGTGCCCTATAAGACCCCCAACCCAGAGTCCACTTAGTAGACTCCCAGCTCTGGGACTCTTGCCTTCCTGCAGGAACTGTTTGCTTGCTTTAATAGAGCTGTTTCTAGGCTGGGCGTGGTGGCACACGCCTTTAATCCCAGCACTTGGGAGGCAGAGGCAGGCAGATCTTTGTGAGTTTGAGGCCAGCCTGGTCTACATAGTGAGTTCCAGGACAGCTGGGGCTACAGGGAGACCCTGTCTCAAAAAGACAAATAAATAAAAATAAAGCTGCTTCTTTTCCTTTCTTGGCATCCTGGCCTTCTATCTTTCCCCGTCAGCCAGTTCTTTCTCTCATGGAATGAACTCAGCTATCCCCTAGACAATCGCATTACAGTTTTCGAACTAAGTGTTTAGTCTCCCTCCCTCCCTCCCTGCCCCTCTCTTATAGAGAGGTTTAGCTATTGACTTCAAAAGTTTCATTCCATACTCCTTGGCCCTGTTGATTCTGGGTCCCTGGTGAAGTGGGACATAATGGTGATGAGAATGTGCACCTGAGGCTACTCACCTATAGCAGGGAGAAGGGGAGGCACTAGTCACCATCTGTAACCTTCTAAGGCATGCCCCCATCACTTACTTCCTCTAATCAGCCCACCCTCCTAAAGTTTCCAGAACTTCCCAAAATAGTGCCACTAGATGGGGACCAAGCATCCAACACATGAGCTATGGGGGTGACATTTCATATTTAAACCATAACGTTCCACCCCAAAAGCTCATAACTGTCAAAATGCAAACTACATTTAGCTCATATTCAAGAGTCCCCAAAGTCTTTTTTTTTTCAATGTGTATGAGTGCTATGCCTGCATGTAGGTAAGTGCACCCATGTCGTGCAATGCCTGCAGAGGACAGAAGAGGCTGTCAGATCCCCTGGAACTGGAGTTATGGACAGTTGTTAGCTGCCATATGGGTGCTGGGATTCGAACCCTGGCCTTCTGTAAGAACAGTGTTCTTAATCGCTGAGCCATCTCTCCAGCACCCCTCCAAGTCTTTTTATTTCCTGAAATCTTTAACAGTTTCAACACTATACAAAATTCCAAGTCCAAAATATCTTCTGAGACTTGAGGCAACTCTTAACTATAAACCCTGTAAACTAGAAAAGTACAGACTTCCAATATGCAATGGTAGAGGAAGAATTCCCGTTCAAAAAGTGAGGGATAGGAGAACAGCAAGGAAGAATCAGATCCAACGGAAGACTGAAATCCAGAAGTGGGCTGGGGAGATGGCTCAGCAGATGAAAGCACTAGCTACACAAGGCTGAAGAGCTGAGTTTGGATCCTGGTAACCCACATAACAAGCTGGATGCATTTTCACACCACTACAATCCCAGTA